>NW_010520019.1:97534-164718 GCF_000687285.1 Phaethon lepturus
GTAGGGAAAACAACAAGAAATGTCTTTGAAGTTGTGCAGAGCGGCAAAGGAGCTGGAAGGAAAGCAGACATGGCGTCACATGAACACTGAGGCATCTAATCTACTCAGCCATGTTTTGCAGCCGTTCTATGAGTGCTCCATAAGCATTACTCTTCTGTAGGCATGTGGATGCATCACATGAGAAATGACAGATGAAACATTACATTTAATAAAACTACACACACTCCCACAGAACCAGGAATATGAGAAACAGAAACTAAGACGACCCCATATGAAACCTGTTCTTCCCATTCCGATATATGAAACTGTGGGCATATATGTTTCTAGCACTTGCAGGCTGGCCAGTCACAAGCACTGTGCACGCAGGCATCAGCCAGTCAATACAAAGGACACCGCACGCCGGCAAGAAACAATACAGCATTTCCAACTGGTCATTAAATTCAGCAAAGTTGCTATTGTGGTCAGTGGCTCCCCAAAGCCTGATGGCTGTGCAGACACGCTCTCCTGGGCACTAGCCCCATGCAGCAGAGGTCTGGAAAGGCAGAAAAAACACTGTGTATCAGGAGGGGCATTGCTGAGTGCCCTCCATGCAGGCAGCATGAGCTGCTCACCCTATGCTGTTTCAGGAAGCTCTGCACAGTTGGTACCCTTTGTCCTTAGGGTTGTTGAGAAAGAAGGGAACAAAAAAAAAAAAAAATCCCCGAATTTGGCCCTGAACAGCAATGTATTAAAAAATAGATTATTTTGACAGGTGTCCCATAATGCAGCTATAGATAAAAGGCTTGATTCTCTTTCCAGTTGCACAAGGGTGAACCAGAGTAATGCTATGGGCTTCCATGGAGTAACAAGAGTGTGAAGCTCATGAACATGAATGCAGGATGCAACCCAGAATCCACAGTTGTTTTATCAAAGGCAGAAGAAAAGAGGGTGGAAAAAAACTCACAACAAAGAAGAAGTTGTATCCACACTTCAAAGATGTTATGTGAAAGTCAAAGAAAATTCATGAGACAAAGTCATACTGTAGACAGAGAGAGGGTCAACTGCTGGATTATAATAGCCCCTGCATCAAAATGCCTCCTATGCATTTCAAGAGAATAGTTTGCCTGAAATCCCCTTAGCTTACTACACTAATAAGAAAATCACCACAGTGCTCAGATCTGTACAAGGGATGGATCAGGTGCCAGGATTCAAAACACCCCTCCTTCAAGCACCATGCCATACTGAAGAGCTGCTTCCTCTCTGGTGAGCAGGTCCCACCATTCCTCACCACATCTGAGTTGGTGGCTGGACTGGTACCTGATACACCTGGCATATAGCAAGGCAGGCAAAACCAGAGCACAAACAAGGACACCAGCCATGCAGAGAAATCAAATACAGATAAAGGCAGGCAGGCAAGAGTAACAGTTGACCCAAAAAGTGATGTTTTCTCCTGTTAAATGGAGGACTGAAAATACTTGTCACGAGCACTCTTGCTGCGCACAGTACCCATCCTTATGAGAGTGCCCTGTTGAGTTCATGACATGTATTGTCACTGGAGGATCCAAGTCAGACCTCAGCTGTTTTTTTCCCAGCAGCTCAATAATCGTCCTAAGTGACTGAATTTTACCTGTACTGAGTTCCCCAACACTAGGTCAGGCCACCCGTAACCAGCTCAGAGCTTTTTCCTCTGACTTGAAGCCACATTATTACATCGATGGCTGAAACTGGTTGGGTCACAAAGTGCCACAAACTTCTGCTCATTCCTCAAAACAGACATGTGAATCTGGCACTAACCGTTACTTCTTCCTTAAAACAAGTCTGATCAGAGCTTTTTACCTCCTCTCCCTGTTGCCTAAACAGAGTGGACCTGAGACTGCCAAGCTGCTTAAACACCCAGCATAAGACAAACCCTCTCCCTCAAACTTTAAAATGACCTTCATTGATCCTCAGAGCTGACCTTCCCCCTTGCTTGTTCTCTTTGGGTCCCCCAGCTGGCTGGCAGAGCTTGTAGCTAGCTTTTTCCTTTCTTGAGACATACCACCCTTGGAAAAATCTAGAGTCCTCAGTCATGCCCCCTCTCCAGCAGGGGGGTGGGAAGAACAGCTCTAGAGACGATGATATCACAGAATCACTAGGTTGGAAAGGACCTTCAAGATCATCACGTCCAACCATTAATCCAGCGCCACCATGTTCCCTAAACCATGTCCTGAAGTACCACATCCACACGTTTTTTGAACACTTCCAGAGATTGTGACTCCACCACCTCCCCGGGCAGCCTGTTCCAATGCCTGACCACTCTCTCGGTGAAGAAATTTTTCCTAATATCCAATCTAAACCTCCCCTGGCGCAGCTTGAGACCATTTCCTCTTGTCCTATCACTAGTTACTTGGGAGAAGAGGCCAACACCCTCGTCACCACAACCCCCTTTCAGGTAGTTGTAGAGAGCGATAAGGTCTCCCCTCAGCCTCCTCTTCTCCAGACTGAACAACCTCAGCCGCTCCTCATAAGACTTGTGCTCCAGCTCCCTCACCAGCTTCGTTGCCCTTCTCTGGACACACTCCAGCACCTCAACATCCTTCTTGTAGTGAGGGGCCCAAAAATTGAACACAGTATTCAAGCTGCAGCCTCATCAGTGCCACCCATTGCTCCAGAATTACCTGCATATTTTCTAGGATGCCTTAAATGAAAGTAGTCAAAAACCTTTAAAGAGGTCTTACTTTAAAAGCCTGTCCACTTCCTGGCTTTAGAGGGACACAAAGCATCGCAGAAGACATGCGAGAGACATTTTTAGCCTTCTCCCATGCAGAACTACCCTTAATGCCTTAAAGTTTGCATTAACTTTGAAGTTACATCTGCATTTCAGAGGTCTTCTCTATCCAAGCTGCACAGCTGCCTGATGCGAGCCATTTGCTGATGCACACTCCAGCAGTTACCAGCCTTCCCACACCCTCTTGCAAGCCCCTGGCAACACCCAGGATACAATGCCACTCTGGCAGTTGTAGAAAGCAGCTATTATTTTTGCAAACAGAGCTGTGGGATTCAAACGTCTGCTTATTCGGCCAACTCTCCCATTCACGGCTTTGTTAAGTTTATTGATTTCATTGTATGTCATAGACTAAAGCTGACATTTCCTTATCAAAATGGACTAAACACCTGCTTTATTTCAGCCCACCTGTAAGTCCCAAGAAATAACACAGTGACCCAGAAGATTCAGAAGTATCTTAGTTATCAACTAACCCATTTTTGCTATACCTCACACTTCAGAATCACTTACGACCACATCTTTATCATCCAAGGTTTGGGGTCATCTTTAAAAACAAATTGCATATGTTGAAATGTTTGGCATACCAATCTAAATATAAAACTAAAAAAAAATCCTGACATGACAATATTAAGCAATGTGACTCACGACAGACACCAGGCATAGTCCTATCATGCCGGTTTTGCACTGGGGTAAACGCACTGACAGCTGTAGAGACTCTCATCATCCATATTTATGTCAGCATCCCCTGACTGAATGGAGCATATGCAGTTTTCCAGCCGACATTTTCAGCCGGCTCCTCCCAGCTGTGTTTAACTGGATCCTGAATTAAGTGTTGTCAGACATGGTGCACAGGAAGGTCACTCTTCTGAAGGTGTGCTAACACTAAAGCAAGATTACAAGCTTCTAAATGACTTAGAGATGCACTTGTTATGGGCTCATTCGTATCTCTTAAAATGCTTGGGAAGCCCTCTCCCCCTGCATGACAGTTTACGGGATCAAAACCTCCCTTTGCAAACACTAACACACCTAAGTAAATTTACTTTCAGGACTAGCTCTAGTAAAGCCAACGATGCACTCAAATTCCCAGCAGTGCTCTCATTTGCAGGATCAGAAGCTTCAAGAGACTTTTAATTTTATAACAGAGGGGAAAGAAAAATCAAGAACAGTGATTTCCCTGGAGCTGCTTACCTTAGCACCAGGCACGGAATTTAACACTGAAACAGAGAAAAAACAGTACAAGATGCAAGGTCAAAAGCCAACCCTCACTGCTCGTCTATCACTTGAAGAAATCACCAGGCACCCAAGCATGCAAGTGTTGAATGTTCATGCCGAGAAGCAATCACGTATGAGAAGACAACTTGTATCTTTCCGCCTTTATGTCCAGATGAACGACCAGGTCCCAAAGGAGGATCTCCAAAGCATGGTCAACACCAGTAAGAGAGACATAACATGCAAACCTTACTCTTATTCTGTAGACCCCTGCCATTAACTCACGGTGCTGAGCGTTAACAGTCTCATCACCAGCACATACTGCATCCCATGCAGAGGAATTTACAGCAACTCCTAATTTTTCAAAAACATGTAAGTTTGAGGCCTCTGATGACCATGGCATAACGATGAACCAGCATCAGCCCAGTCCATCTAGTCCACTCCAACTGGAGCATTTCTGAGTTCAGCAAGAGAAGTGGTGGGGAAGAACTTTACTGCCCATCATCTCCGTGAAGCAACATTTCCAGAAAGACCTACTTTATCTGACCTCATTGGATAGGTTGCAGGATCTGAATATCACAGGAGAATCAACAAGTAATAAAAGAGTGCACGCCAGATCCTCCATTGGTGGACATCAGCTGTCAGGGGAGATGGTCTGAATGTCTAGTGCAGTATGCTAAGGCAATTCAGACTGTGCTCCTCCACAACTAAATCAGCATCATTTACAAAAATTAATAAAGGTTAAAGTAAACAGAACTGAATGCCATCAGGGTTTTCCATACCTCCTCACTTGCAAACAAGGAACCAAAATGTATTCCAAGGTCCAAGTCATTCTAGCCCAGCATCTGCTAATCAGAAGCCCTCCAACAAATTGGCAGTGCTGTTTTGCTCACAGAAGAGAGGACATAAGAGTGTGCTTTGCTTTGCCTTGCTATCAGCTTTCTACTGCTGCATCCAGCAACGGCAGGAAAAAAGGAATACAAATCCACAGCACTGCTTCGCTAGCAAGCTCTGGCAAAAGTCATCAGAGCTGCTTGGACTACTCATCAACTTGCCATCTGGCCAAGCAGCAGGAGCTATAAAACTACGCAGAGATAAGGTGGTAGTAGACATTTTCATACCTGAATTTTCCAAGTTTGGATCTTCTTGTTTGGATAACCAGCTACTTTTCTCACTTTCCTTCCACTCCTGTTAGTAAATTGGGCTCTTGCACTTTGGTAGAGCCCCCATGGATGTCTTTACAAACCCTCCAAGGCATGAGGCCAGGGCACAGCCATGTCTGTACCCAATGTGGAGTACCTGAGAAATCCCCCTTTGCATGAACATGATGGGAAATCTGGAAATCTGAAAGTTATAGACTTAATAAGCATCAAAGGTCCACACAGAGGCCACTAATCCTGATGACATAACAGGAATACTCTCCAGTACTGAAGCCCTGGCACAGGACCCCACTGCTAATGGTGGCGGTCCCAGAGGTGGTAGGGACTGACAATACAGTCTAAGAGGAAATGCAAAAAATTATGCATGGCTCTTAAATCACTTAATCTATTTGAAATCCCACCTTATGATCCAACATCACTTATTCAAAAGTCAAACCATCTAGGGTCTAAACAAGTTACCTCTTCTCTGCCTACAGGCAGTTTGTACCAAGGGCAGGGAAGCAGCATGTGGCAGATGCAGCAGCAAAATGGCAGCTACAGCAGCCCCACACTGCATATGAACAGACAATTCACTAAGTGCTTTCTCACCCTCAATTGCATGGCGTATACATGTTCTACAAATGGCTCGCCGACCCACTTTCTTTTTTTTTTGTGGCGAAGTTTCTCTTTCACCTTCAGAGCTTGCAGCTAATGAGTAGTGCCACTCCATCATTTTTATAGAGGCAGTCTCCCGTGGGCCATTAAAATCACCCAGTGGCAGTCTCTCGACAGCTTTCAGTCAGGTCTGAAACCACCACAGATGCCTGAAAACATGAGACTTGATTTCAGACTCATTCACACTGGATTTACTTTATTTAAATTAAATTTACTGACTTTGATGAAGCGTTGCTCTAGATTCACATGGAACACCAAGTGAGGCTGGTTCTGTGTGGCTTTTCACACAGTGATTCACACTGAGTGAGTCCACTTAACTATGAAAACATCTATTTTAAATTACTAATTTCCACGGCAAATTAAAAGCTGTTCATCTTAACACAGCCAGGCTGAAGAAATCATCAATTGTCTTAGAAAGAGGCTTCTGCTGTTACAGCTAAGAAACACACTTTCTTGAGCACTGAAATAGGAGGAGACTAGGAAAAAGCCCCAGCAGTGATAGACTGTCTCCATTATGAAGTATTAGACATGAGAGTGACTGAAATTAAAGACTTTTCCCTGGAAAGCTTTGGACTCTTTATGACAGACCATAAACAATGTCACTCATCTTCTGCAGCTGCAGAGCATCCCCTCAGAATTAAGGTGCTGATGAGGAATTCAGCAGGTTGGACTGCAAAGGTCAGATGCTCAGCTGGCATAAATCAGCACAGCTCTGTTGACTTTCATGGAACTGCAGGGATTTACCCCAGGCGAAAATTTTGCTGGAAGAGGTGTTTTTATGCATTGTAAAGAAAGGTGCCCAGGAAGCAGACTGTCAGCTGTCTAAAAGCAAATTTGCTCCACTGAAGTCACTGCCAGATGCCTCAGAAGTTGACGGGAAAACTGACAGTGACTATCATGGATGTGCTCTGACCTCAGCATGCTCTGCTTTCAGAAATGAGTTTTGTTTGGGACCGACTTGCTGAGTGGCAGTTTGTAACTTACTTCCTCCACCAAGCTTCTGGGGATGGTGGAACAACAGCAATAGAGCAGTAAATAAACACATACACAAGCTTATCTGATTAGAATGCTTAAGAAGAGAGCAAACTGAAATGAGAAGACAAAACCCGTGTTTACCCACGCTTGCCCCTGGCGACTTTGCTGAAGGCAGCAGCCCTCAGTTTCTGCAGGCTCCCTTCAGCTTGCCCGTCCCAGTACCCAGCCACCATGCGGTGCCACCAACAGCCACAGCACTTCAGCCCAGTCCCCCGGTCACCCGCATCTGGTAACAAGGAGGCAGAACCAGACAACATGCATTTAGGCTCCCATATTGTTTTACAGCCCCCAAGGTAAATTCAAACCAATGGCATCATTTCCAGAAGATACCATCTTCCTGGTTAAAGAATCTTGCTTTAAAATATGACAATAAAGCAGTGGTGTTTGGCTGGGAATTTTGTGCAGCCAGCTAGCAGAACCTGATCTTTTAATAGTAGGTGGCTCGGGACTTTCCGAAAAATCAGCCCTTTGAACATGTCAAACTAAGCACCCAGAATTTAAAGCATTTAATGTACCAGCCACTTTAAAATGCTGGCCCTTGATTAGGAAGGAGTACAGCTGTACTAAAAGAGACAGAAGCTCCTCATGGGAACGATTTGATCTTCAGATTAAAAAAGGCAAGAGCCTAGCAATATTTACTTATCTGGCTTTTCAACAAAGTTTTTTGGTTTTTTGTTTGGTTGTTGGTGGGTTTTTTTTGTTTGTTTTTTTTTTTTGGTTTGTTTTTTTTTTTTTTTAAGAGGCCATGGCTAGCAGCAGCAAGAAACAAACTTCTCATTAATGGGTTGTGCCAGATACTTTACCTAAAAATAGTCTTTTCAGCAGCTTTTGAAAAAACATCATCATGTTTAATTGAGATGCCACAGTATGTGCAAAAGAACAAACAGGAATATTACATCTCTTTTCTGCAAGAGCTGTATTTCACTTTCTAATTGCTGAACCTGATCTGGGTCTAAAGCCACTTTGCAGTATTAGGACTAATGGGCTAAGTTAAGTGCAGAATGTGAGGACATGCAGGGGTTTCTGCCCTCCCCCTCTTTTCTGGGAATGTCTCAGTAAAAAACAGAATCAGCATCAGTTAATATTAATTTACACAATTAAAGAGGGAATCGGGTAACAGCCACAGAAGAGGACCAAAACAAGAACCTTAACAAGAGTATATGGCAAAGCTTTAGTAAACTCTAAAGGTCTTTACTAATAAAACCCAAATAAAGAAACCTCCCATTTTCCTTCCCAGTGCTACTCCAGTGGAGATAACACAGATCTTCCCCAACTCTTAGAGGTGAAAATTGCTGCACGAGCTACTTATTTCTGTGTTAGAGTCATTTGTAAATGATGACTTCATTTGTGGGCACTGAGTTAGCACAGAGGCTGATGTTGTAAAGTAAATAAAAAACGGTCTTTAACTGAATCTTTCTGAAAGCATCAATATTTTGAAACATCAATGTCTCTTTCGTTCAAGAAAAACTGCAGGTCATGTTTCAGCTGAGCAGTCCTTCGCTGACATTTCCCCGGTGAAGGCTCTAATGGACAGAAAGTGGAGCAAATTTTCATATATTTGTTGTTGGAGTGAGCTTTTGTACAGAGGACTTCAAGATGTCACATAAATATTGCAGGATTTTATTGATTTGTAGAATAGGAACTATACAGGCAAAGAGCAAGGAAAGTCCCTTTATACCAATAAAGCCTGGTATTGTTTCTCAGCTGGATTAAAGTGGAGTCACTTAAAAGAGGAGAAGTGATTTAATTCTTTATGACTTTCCTGCTAAAAACAGCTTGAGGAAATTATCTATTTTGCTGTGCATCCACACCAGCTTGAATCTCTAGCAAATACACCTGTCGACATGCACTCAGTATTACTCTGAACACCCCAGTTAGTGGTGTCTCTGCCGGGCACATCTTTGTGGCTCTGAAGAGAAGCACTGGCTAACGGACCCTGTCAGAGTTAGGATATTCTCCATGCTCATTTCTGGTACAATGACCATTTCCTAACCTTTATTTTCCCACTAGCCCAGTGACTTCCTAACTGACAGTCTTCCATGGACACTTACTATCTTCTGTCAGGCTGGGCTAGCAACCAAGGCACATAATTAGTTGATAGCTCAGCAGCTTTACTAGAGGAACTTCTTAAAGGAATCACTCTCCTTTATCCCCAGCCCATGAGGCTTCCCACCAGAAACAGCAGTATGGCCTGTTACAAGCATACTTCAGCTGTGGCAGCACTTCCCAGTTCTGCTAATTCAATTATTCTCCTGTTACAAACATCTAAAACAGCTTCACCAGGGCATTTGCTTTCTCAGTAAAACCTGTAGCATCTTCAGATGTCTGGAGCTTATGTGATTTCATAGACTTCCCCGGGGTGAGTTGGATTTTCATGCTTTATCATGAATAGGGAAAACTATTTGCTTTTGTCACAGCCATCCCTGTTGTTAGAAGTAACAAGCAGGGGGTGAGAGAAGAGATGGGGGAAGGGGATATACGGGAATTGTAAATACTTGAGAAACATCCCCAATACATTTGTGCTATTACTGAGCTTCAGGAATGTAATTTGTGTAAATGCTTTTATAATACTCCTAAAGAAACAAGATTTGTCATTTTCTGCAGCAATACAGCTGGGCTAAAACGATCCTGCTACACACCATACCAGGTTAAGCACTGTTTACAGGAGAGCAGATAGGAACGTACCAAAGGCAAGGACGTGTAACATCCCACGACAACAAAGCATTCCATAAACACATGTAGAAGTGCTTTGTCGAGTGGAAAAGAATGACCAAAATGGTGTTTAAAATGCCAGGCTGATTTCTGGCACAGCACTGAGCTGGCACATCTCCCAGTTCAATCTGGTTCTTTATCAGGCTGTGGATATATTGTAATCAGCGATTATTCGATCTGGTTAAATCCCTCAGTCCCCATTTTATGTATTTGCTACATCTCGTGTTTCCTTCTGCCCAAACGACCATCCTTTTGGGGGGCACCCGAATAGGGGTGACAACCAGCACGTGGCTCAGAGAGCTGAGATGAAGTCTCTGCACCATCCCTGATCTCCTGCATGTGCTCAGACTCCCCTTGCTCAATTGCCTCCACTGTGCAAGAGGAGTTAACAGCCTCAACTTTGGTGGGGAAGATCAGCAAAGTACAGCTAAACATCAGGTTTCCTTGCCAAACTGGATGCAAAGGAAAAAAGAAAACAAATCTTTTCTCCCTGCCCCTACAAAGATTTTTACCATGGAGAAAGATTTTACCATGGAAATACTAATGGAAATTCGAAGAGCTCTAGAAAGGGAGTCTAAAATTAATAATGCTCTAGAAGTCACACAATTTTGCAAAAAAATCTCCAGGATAGAGTTGTGCTAAAACAAATTATTAGGAAGAATATAGAGCCTTGCATACTAGCGACTCCCCCATTTACTGATATACACTATAACATTCCCCACTACGTAACATATACTGTAAGATTCACCAGTCAGGTCAAGTTTGAGAGGACAAAGCTTCAAACCATGTTGCTGACCCCCTCTAGCTGCTGATACCTAAAGTACAGCTATTAGCACTCACAGCTTGGGACAGGGTTTTTGCTGTGGTTTTCCTTGTGAGGAAGAGATGCCAATGCCCAAGCATAAACCCTTGCAAAAATAAACTAAAAAAAAAATCATCTGAATAAAACTACCAAAAAAATGCCCACCCGAGAAAGCTGTTAGACCAAGTACATTTTTAGGACACTGGCAGAATTTCATGTTCAAGGTGTACCTTTTTGCAATTTAGGTGGCATGTCCTTCATCAACAATTAAAGCAGAGAGACAGAGACAGGCACGCACTTTCTGAAAGTCAGACATTTGGGGGGGGGGGGAACACGACACACACAATTGTTTATTAAAAACCCACCCCAATTGCAACATCTCCTTGTTACCATGTTTTGTGTGTGCTGATGAGAGGAAGAAAAGACAGTAACAGCCAATGGGCAAGGCATTTTGGATAACTACCAATGCCGAGGACTTGCACCCCTGGTACCTTTTCAGTGTTTTAATACAGTTGATGTCTAATGAACTTAGGCACAACCTTCACGGGTAGCACTCCAAAACACACCTTTTGGTCTCTCTCACCTCGTATGCATTTAAACACAAACATGCCAAAAAATATAATTACAGTATTGCAGTAAAGTGTTTTCAAAAATAGCCAGATTACTCTTCTGTTCTGAGGACACGTGCAGAGAAATGAGCTAACTATACACCCGCCCATCTGAACGCTGACTACAGAGTTTATTCATCCCAGTTGCAAAAATCATAAATAGAACAGGAAGGTGAATCAGAGGGTACAGTTTTACTGCTATAATTTTGCTTCCCTCTTCAGATCAGATGGCTGAGCTGAAACAATTAAAGCCCATCAGACATCATACCACATGTGTGCGCTCAAAATGCTGAAAGATAATAATATATGGTGAACCAAATATTTAAAGGAATATTTTGTAGGCTACAGTTTCTTAGGCATATAACCATGCTAAGGAGAGGGTTTGAAGAACAAATCTTAGCTTAAAGAATTCCTGATTTACGTGCCTAACTGCATAGCTTTAAAATTTTATCTCTCTTGAGTTGCTTTTAACTAGCTAGGGCGCTTAACAGCTCCAGGTTCGCTTTCACCTGAATTTCGAAAAATTTGTTAAGAGTATGAGAAAGAATCATGTTTTGCTCTGTCTGTGATTCACTCCAGAAGCGGCACACAGCAAATCAGATTCACCAGTAGGCTGCAATTGCCAGTTACTTGACAGGTGGGTTTATTACCAGACATGGCAATTTACAGACACAATCTGACATTTTGAAATGCCTGTCCTCATGCTGCTGTAAATTTCTCACTGCAACTTACATTACATTTAGGAAACAATTCAGAAAGGTCTAAAATCAACCTGACTCCAGCTGCTTCAATGTCCCTTAAATCAAGACTATTTCATGTTAAGCAAAGAGCCAATGACTCTGAAGAGTTGGTATTTTGAGAAGGAGCTGCTTCTCTTAAGCCCTGCAGAAAGGCAGGAGGGAAGCAGGTTGCAGGCCTGCCTTCCAGCTCTTAGTTCTTTCAACCCTCTGCCTGGAAACCAAATGTAAATCTTGGTCACCCTGAAAGTACCTGGATAAAATCTCAGCATCAGTGCTAACAGCCCCACTAACTGCAGCAGAGCAGAATTTCACACCAAGCAACATAAGCGGAGTACAAATCTAACAAAGGCGCAGTGAAATCCTCCCTCCACCAACGCTCAGATCTTGGGATAAAGCATGGGTAACAAACAGCTGCTGCTCTCCCAGCTCTTGTGAAAGCGCGAAGAGCCTGCTTACTTGGCATAATCCTGTGTCACAGAAAGACTAGTCCCTGGTCTGGAAGCACTGTGGCATTGACATAGCACTTCTGGGCCCAGCTTAAGGATTTCTTAAATCTGGTAAGTGATACTAACCACCAGTGCCAGTGTGTACGGTTGCAGTCTTGGTCTTTGTGAAGTCAATGACAAACTGTTGCTGAGTTGAGCAGAGGAATAAGAAGTCTCTGGTGTAGACTGCCAAGGCATTGGTAGCCCACAGAGAGGGGTCTACTAGCCACTAGCTAGCTTCTAGCTACTATGTCTTGGTGGTATTGGTATGAGCAAAGAACTTAAGTGTACCACTACCTGGGGGTGAAAAAAGGCTGGGGATTCATGATTGAGTCTCTACCTTCTATTGCATTACTCAGCTGTTTTATTATAAGAAATATTATTTTCATTATATGCATAGTCTTGTAATTGCCTGCAAAGGACTCCCAGGAAGCGGTAAGCTAAGACTTGTTATTTCATAGCTTTGAATAACTACATTAGGTTGCCTTGTCCTCTCCCAAGCAAGAATAGTGGAGGACTCTGTATTGTCCTCCACTTCTGCTCTGAAACCACATCCTCAGCCAGGGTAGTGGTAAGACTCAGCTCTTCATTTGCACAGTGCCCAATGAAATGAGGGCCTGATGCTTGGGAGGGTTTGTGGAGCACAAAGGACCACAGCTACCATCTAGTGGGTGTATGTCTGGGAAAGAGGGAGGCAGAGGAGCTCCCCAGACTTGAGGAGAGGCTGAAGGACTCCTTTGAGCCTGAGGCAATCTTAGACCTGCAGTTCTGACTCTACTGCAGGCTCCCGTCAAGCTCAAGGTGATCATTATACATCTCCGCATCTCTGTTCCCCCTCTATAAAACCACGAGAGCATTTCCCTCCTCCCATGCGCGCTCTGCCTCACCTACTTTACAACTCAGGTTCCTCAGAAAAAGAGCACCCCTTTCTGCAGCATCTGTAGCACCACTGAATCCAAATCGTGACTGGTCCCCTAGGTGACACTTTAAAATACCAATAGAACTCTTACTGAACACTCCCCAAGTACCAGGAATATGCCATCCCCCAGAGTTCCCCAGACTTCCTGGCAAATCCAGAGAAGATGAAGTACTTGGAGCAGAAGGCAATGACTGTTATTTAAAGGTAAAAGCTAAGATGCCAAAATTTGCTTTCCTGCCAAACAATTAAGACATACATTTGTACATTTTTCTAAAAGAACACGTATGAAGATCTGCAATGCAAAAATCCTATGTGCAAAGTCCCAGGACTGCATATAAAGGACTTTTTTCCATTCTTTATTTCCCTTTCATCCTAATTAAAAAAAAAAGTTTTGAACACAAGTTCTTTGCAACTGAGGTCGGTACATAAAATACTGCTTTCTGCTGCAGACCCAAGAGTCCTCTGCAAGAGGATCCTGGAAATAAATATGCCTCTGCAAAACCCTCCAGCTTTGATAAAATAGCATTTTGACTGAATTGTTATTTTACCCACAGTGTTCTCGCTAACTCCATTCCAGCTACAATTAAGTTAAAAAAAATTACATCTCCAATCCTTTCTCCTGTTCTGTAACCATCATAAAGAATTTTTAAAAAAGACACAGCCTTTTTGGTTCAAATTTTTTGAAAAACACTATTAAATCTGCATTCTCACTTTATAGTACAGTTAGAAGTAATTTTATTAAAGTATTTATAATTATGAAGGGCATAACATGAAAATGATCCATCTCTCTTTCTCTCCTCATTCATAATATGAGAACAGGAGTTCAAGCAATGAAATTACCAGCATGCCAGCGTCAAACAAATGAAAGATGCCACTTTACACAGCACGTGGGCACCTTATGGAATTTCCTATTGCAAGATGTCTAAATGTCAGACAAGGATGAATGGAAATGCAATTGCACAGCACAGTTATGAATGGTATGAATGCTGCACAAGCATGGAGATGCCATTCCAGCAGTGAGATACTTATGATGTTTTTTCCTGACCACGAAGGTAGAGGACCTTCTGTGAAGAAAGGAAGGGGACCGGCACCCCCCAACCACTGCTATAGCAGGAGGTCCGTCATGCCGTAATTAGAAAATTGTCAAAGCCTAAGGTGACATTATTTCATGCATGCACAATTTTCCTATTTATCATTTTTGAGATGTAAAAGTGGATCTGGTTGGCCCGATTCCAGAGTTCCTATCTTCAGATGCTAATTACACTAGATATTACTGATAGCACTACTGCTACTCTGTACAGCAAACCGCATACCACTGGGTAATGAGTAATGAATGCGCAATCAAATCTGGAAGAGAGGGCGTTTTGCAAGCCTTTAAACTTCAATATATTCCACAAACACAGAAACAAGTTCACAATCAGAAACAGAAGACATAATCTAAGGCACCGTTCCCTCAACTTCTAAATAAAAGTAGATGCCCTTATTCCCTAGGTACATCTCCAGGACCTCAGATAAGGAAGGTGAGACCAGGTTGGTATCTGAACAACAGGTACTGAAGAGGTGGTTGCACACCCACTGTGTTACAGTGCAGGTCACAGGCAGAAGCTGAGCACAGCAGAAAATGGCATGCTGCTTCAATGGTTAAACGCACCTGACTCAGCCAGTATGGAATCGGTGTTTCTAACAGTTTTTTAAGTTCTTGGAGTACTTCGCTTTCCCTGAAATGCAGAAATGAGAAATGATCTAGTTGATTTCCTCTTGTACATTTCATTCCAAAGGATGTAATTTACTTCCTTCGGAAATGGCTTGAGGAGTGTTAAGGAGGCTCAAAACTTCAGGACAGAAGCTACAGCACCATCTGGTATGTGAAATGAGGTACAACAGCCCCTCTGGATGGCAGCTGCAATGAAATGAAGAATCATTATGGTTGCTACACGGCTCTTTACATTTCCTTCTCTACTGCTGATTGCTAAGAACCCCCCTGAAGACAAGGTGACAAGCTCTGATGAAAATTTTCATCATGCCCTCTAAAAAGGGGCATGCATTTCATTATGGGGTGGGGAGCTTTATAGTATACATTGACAAGACTCACAAGGACAAACACATCCAAGAAAACAGAGGTGGTGCTCCAAAAGCAAGAATCCCTCCAGTTTGCTCCAGTTTTGATTAGTATCTGATAGAAACAAATGCAACTAGACCAGGTGAAAATCATGACCACAACCACACAAAGCTTTCTTCATTCCTTTAAACTACATCCAGCTTCCATTATTAGATGGATTTTTTAGGAATCTGCACTCTGGAGAAAGAACGTAATGAATTCCTGCAGCATCCAAGCCAACCTTTCGCGGGGAAAAAACCCCAAACAAATCACAAGCCTAGAATCATGATGTTTGCATGATAAGGCTTTGCTTTTGATGCTTGCCATTTTGCTTTCATTGCATTGGTTTTTGTTAACATGTATTTATGCACACTAAAGATTACATAAAAGTCATTCGGCAAAGATAACACACAGTAGGATTTGGAAGGGTGAAATCAAATAATCTCATCAGCTTTGCATTTAGTACCCAGCTAGAAAAAAGGACAAGATCTACAACATCCTTTCTTGTTTACCTAGCGTAATTGCTTTTGAGCTTTCTTGTAAGTGGATTTGCTGAGTAACATTGCTTTCTCTCCAGTAAGGTCGGCTTTCATCCTAATACACAAAGTTCTGCGACCAGAGACAATAAGGGACATAAAATAAGGTAACCTATTTCTTTCCCTGTACAAAAGAAAACCCAAGTTTCTGGTCATCTTCATAAATCACGTGATCAACATTTTGCAGAATAAATGCAAAACTGTGGATTACAGGCTTACAAAGCTCATAATTACAGTAAAAATTAAAATTGATTGAAGAGTCATCACTGAAAGTAATTGCCAAAATATAAATTGTCAAAATAACTCATTTTAAATCTGCTTTTCTAAATAACTAAAAAAGAAATATTACCACTGAACAATTTGGAAGAGGAAAGTCATGTTACTGGTGTTTGCAAATGTCCAGCTTCCTACTTGCCCTAGTGCTGGATGAGGATGCCATTTGGGGATCAGAGTGAAAATAGAACATGTGAGATTTATTTAGTTTTTTGATGGAGGCAGCTGGGGGAATGAGAATACCAACAGCCCACATTTCCCTAGAAATCACAAATCCCAATCCAAAGCTCCTAGAAGCCTGCAGGATTCTTTTCACTGACTTCAGCAGAGTTGGACCAAATCTTTATGCATGCTGTGGCTCTTGAGGTTGGTAGTGCTTAAAGCTTACCCTGTTCACGTTCACCTATTTGCTGTGCAAGGAGATGATTTATTTATTGCCTCAAAATTCTTCTCCTGTTGTTTAATACAAGTAGTTTATCATTGTATTGAGGAGTTCACTGCAGGCAAGAGAAGGCAACAATGCCTTGCACTGGCTCATGAAACTCTTTCTGTTGCAGAGAAGGTGAGTTGGGAGAAGCCTTGTGCTCATGACCTGCAATTAGGCCTCAAGAAAGCAAGGGACAGGGGAAGAAAAAAAAAAGAAAAAAAAGAGGAAAAAAAAAAAGGATGAGTGTCTTTAGAAGAAAATGACACAGGAAAGCAGAGAAAAAAAGAGGGTAGTAACAGATACAGAGGTCAGTTCTAAGTTATGTTAAATCATCCTTTCAAGAGCACTGAGTCTGGCAGCAATTTTGAGGTGATCATGATCATAGGAACACAAAGATTCTGACCATTTATGCCAGGGCTGGGACAGAGACTGTCTTTTTTTTTATGTCACTGGCCAGTTCCCGGTGGGCTGGTATGGCCAGGTTTGGCACTGCAAAGCCTGTTTGGCATGATCCAGCTTCTGATAATGAATATTACTGATGTTCGGCAGAATAACAACTGATCCCTTTTCCTCCAGTTGACTGCTGGGATTCCTCCATGGATTACATCCCACGTCTGCTAAATTATGGGTTTGGCTTAGGTAAAGATGCTCTTTATCTACATTGTGAGCAAGTGAGAAGGTCCAGGGTAGAAGTCGTTTAAAACACGCTAAATGCAATTTAGGGCTCTTCTGTCAGGAGAGCAGCCAACTGAAATGGAATCACACAGGTATTTTCCAATAAAGCCACATCAGAAACCCAGATATAAGCTACATCTGGCTGTATTTTCCCAGAGAAATAAACTGCATTTGTTCCTCAGACCATTGCCCCTCAGGATTGTTTCCAGGGTTTTCAAATTACACGAGTAACTACATTCTTCTAAGTCTTTGCATCTTCTTCCTAATTAAAACATCTCTCAGACTTATCAAAGCAGAGATTTTAGCATTCTGGGCCAGCTACCTTTCATTCCTAACAATTCCCTACATACCCAGAAAGAAAGCCAGGGAAAGAAAAATGAAAAGAAAAAAAACAAACACAGAGAGACAGGCTCCATCTCTTACATCCAAATCAAACCTGTTTTAGCAGGTCCTTTCTAAGCTCCCCCTATCCTTACTGGCCATCACCGTATTTTAAAAAGCTGTCACCGTATGCGAGGTATTTGGCTTCAGGGAGAAAATGATCAAGATGAAAGAATTACTTACTCCACTTCTACCAACCTCGTGAATCATTCATGTTCCTTACCTGAAACACAGCCAGCTGCAATATCTGTCACATTCTGGATTTAAGCCACGTACGATGTAACATTTACCAATAATCATTCAAAATATTCTATTAACCCCCCTTCAAATACACACAGTACAGGAAAAAACAATTTATTGTACAGTTCAGCATCTTGCTAAAGTACCATAGTTTTAGCTGAAAGCTATACATCCTTCTCTACAGGCAAGGAGTGACTTTGTTTATTGTTCTTCAAATGCTGTATCTAAGGATAAGACACCATTTTCCCCTGGGCTTTAGTAACAGCAGGTTTTAGATTCTCAAATGAAAACTGCAATAGGTGGAAACTGGGAGTAAGGAAGCCTGTACCTATGATCAGGCTAGCAAGATAAGCCTTACCAAGGATGTTTACGCACCAACGAGCAGTTGTCAGCTATGCAAAAATCTCATCTAAAGCTCACAAAAGTTGCTGGGAATGCTCCAAGTTGACCTTGCAAACTATTTAAACTCAGTTCAGCAGAATTCAGATTAAGTATTATGTTGTGCAACAGGAAAACCAGCACTCTGGAGTACTCCATGCACATCTCTGTGTCCCTCTTTAAAAACCAGGTGTATATCCTGAGACCCATGAAATTCTCGCTCCAAAAATCACCACCAAACAGATACTGCTTCAGGGATAATTAAGATGTTTTATACCTAAGTTGCTGCCACATTCACATGCTCCAGCAGGTCAATTCTGCCCTGAGGCTTTTGTGTTGGTGCCAGACATGTCACTCCTGCCAGCACAGGTCTCATCAAGGCAGAGCGAGGCCAGCACATATTCAGCTACCCAAACTTTTATTGCAGCAATGGGATTACAGTGAGGCTTGGTTCAAAGATGAAATGAAGTGTTCATTTAAAGCCATTAAAAATAGTTACTTTGCTGTCAGATCATTAATCATCTATCATAATATTCTTAGATGCGATTATAAAAATGTGTATTTCTGTGTAGTCAGAATACCCTTCTGTCACACTGTGGTAAATGAAGAGCCAGCAATAGAAACACTGCCACCACACAGAAACACAGCTACCTCTTGTTGATCACCAGGCAGACAGCTGCCAGGCATACACTCAAAACGTGACAAACACCAGGTTACCTGTTTTAAACCTTAATGACAGAGATGTTCTCTAACATGGCTTTGTCTCATGTTTTGGGTAAAGGCATACATACATTGTTCAGCTAATGCAGGATAATTCATTAAGCCACCGTAACCTGCTTGTGAGCCTGAGCTCTGACAAACCCAATCTCTTTTCTTTCAGGCACACAATTTTGGTATTTCGTTACTGTAACACCACAGATGTCAGTAGTTACTCCCGCTACCAGCAACACGAAAGCAGATTTAGTCCTGGGAGACCACAGAAAGATGCAGCGTGAAATGCTACAGAGCCTAACACATTTTCTTCACGCAGAAGTTGTTGCTAAACCTCCCGTAAAAAACATAAGAGCAAAGCAGCATGTCCTGAGTCAGTACTGGTGTCCCAGCACCACTGGGCACCGAGACCCTGTGCCCAGGCCTGTCTGCCTAAAAGCTTCACCCCCAGGGCAGGCAGGGGCTGGGCAGCAGCACCCACTGTGACTCTTTGGAGACTGTATAACACAGATTTCTAGTGAAAACTCCAGCATCTCACTCTCTGGAAAGGAATAATTTCTTTCAAACTCTTTGTGAGTCAGTTAATAGCTTCTTTTCCCCCTGATTAATACCAATACAATTGTGGTAAAGGCATGAGTACGTTTTATGCCTGGGCTGGTTAATTTTCACAATTATTTTGCAAGGCATCTGGGTCTGCTACTGAGGCATCCACGTATTCATTACACTTCAGCAGCACATATTGAAAGTGTAAATGAATACTGCAAATTTGGTGATTCTAGTTCAGGGGGAATAAGAAATGGTGTCAATGGAACAAGTGACCTGTTCCAAATTTCTGGTTATGAGATACACTAGAAAATGTTAAAAAAAAAAGTGAGGAATATTAAAAGACAACAGCCATCTTAAAATAGTACGTCCTTGAAACAGAGAATAAGAGAAAAATGTTCATTCACTTCAGGTAAGACTTCCACTCTATCAAACAAAGACTATGTTAAACCACATCTCCCAAAAGTAAATCCAAATAAACACCACAGATTCAGCTTCTGAAAGTCCAGGTATTTTTGATGTACCTCACCGTGACCCATCGGCGCTGGAAGCGGCTATCAACAAATGCCTGTAGCACCTTGTCACAGCCCATAAATTCACTGAGATTCTGGTTTCCAAACATTTTTGAACTTGCAAACCTGGCTCTTTGGCAAAATGTCTAGGTTAAAATATTGGGGGTTTTTTAGGAGCAGGACATTGCTCCTCCACTTGCAAGCAGCATTAGCAGTCTGATTCAAACAGGGCTGTGAAGGAAAATAAAGTTTGCTGACAGCAGCTACTCAGTGTCACACTTTGCTGCTTTAGGAGGGAAACCACCAGACACAGAGAAACTTTTACCTGCTCTGATGCCGTATTTTTCATACCCTTGCTGGGCAGCTTGCTCACAAGCCTCCATGAGCTCTGGGCTCCAACACACCACATAACAGAAGCCTGCCATTTCCCACTTCCTCACAGCAGCCCTAAAATAACCACGAGGCAGCCCTATCATGGCGCAGGTTGCCAGGATGCCTGTTTCACTTCAGAAGAGCTTTCTTCCCCATCCGTCTCTCCTCAGAAGAGCCCCAAGCACTGCCTCACCCCATGGCCCCCCACACCCATGAGGACCAGGTGCCATTTTATGCCCTTTTCCACCATGAAAGGGGGATCCATCTCCCCGGCCTCACACTATGTGGTGAGGAGATGGCGGCCGGCCTCGGGGCTGACTGACCTGCACGATTGCACCTTTCCAAGCCCAAATCCTGTGTGGGTGTGGTGAGCCGGGTCAGGAGAGGCAGGAGGAAGGCATCTCAGGGTCTCAACCTGCAGGCTCATGCCGGGTTCTGCTCAGGCGCCCGCTGAGGGGATGGTGTTCCTCAGGCAGTTCCCGCCTCTTGTAAGCACGATGGGCCTGTACCAGAGACCCCTCCTGTGGCATCCACACCCCCTCCCTGCGTGGACAATGGCTGCTCTGAGGAGCTGAGGACTGGGTGAGGAGAGGTGCACACCTGAGCCCACTTGGGCAATTAGGTGAGGAGAGGTGCACACCTGAGCCCACTTGCGCAATTAGGCAAGCTGGGACAGGCCCCACACCTGCACCTGCTGCTGCACTGCACCGGCCCCCGCTCCTGCAGCCATGCCACCTCCGGCTGCTCGTGCCCTTCTCGTGCACGTGCATCACCTCCTGCTGCTCCTGCCCCAGCTCACGCTCCAGCACGTGCGCCCAGAAATCCTGGCTCCGTACAGTGAAATTCAAACAAAAGCCTTCAAATCTTCAAGGCTAGACATCTCGAGACCACCATGTGTGTGCCACGGGCCCGTGAGATGCCTCTGCCCGGAGGAAACCCACTCCCCAGCTGGCTGTCCACTAAACAAGCCCGCCCTGCAGCAGCTGGCAAGGCAGCCTGCTCGCTCGTACGAAGGAAACATGGGGGCTCGAAATAGGTGAATTTACTACATTTCTCTTTTGTGTTTCTCTGCATTCAGATCTTACCTCAGGAAACAGACTCTACTTTTTGTTACTCTAAACTGCAAAACTACAAAAAATGACATTTTAAAGTCATCTTTGCTGACATGCCTTAACCTCCTTAATATATGTGTAATTCTTATGTCCCTCCTGCACTTCCATTAACTCGACTGGCATTGCAGCAGCCATGGGAAATCCCCAGCCTTTCCCCAGTCTGGGGCTCCGGTGCCGGTGCAATCAGAGCTGCCATGCTGCAAAGTGGCTCCAACGGCCCCTCAAAACCACCATGACATGGGGGGTCCTTTGCAAAGCGACTGACTACAATGCCACCACAAAATGGTGTCGCCGATTCCCTGCGTTAGAAGAAAGAAAAGTAAATGCTAATAAGCAGAAAGAGTGCTATTATTCCAGGTCTATGTTATTAGTCAAACCAGTAATTAAATATCTCATGGAGGTCTGCTTACCTTCTCTTTGAACGTGCCCAGCAAACAGGAGTTTGAGTCTCTTCTGTACATCCATGATTTGAGGGATCAAGAAACAATCTCGCAGGTTGAAGCTGACAGAGGTTGAACCACTTACCTGACTGAAAAAGAATATTAAGAACCGTAAGCAGAAGGAGTTTTGGTTCCTAAATAAATCTTTGGGCTGGTGGGAAGGGGCATAACAACTTCCAGTGAAGCTGTTCCTGAAACCAAATTCAATTTAAGAATAATTTGCTTATGGTTTGTTTGCATACCATTTGTTTGTTTGTTTTTTTTTTTTTATACCAGGGTAGTCAACACTGGGAGAAATGATCCAGGAAAGCAATAGGTTATTTGTGTCTTCAAGTGAAAAATAAACACTTTTATGGATTTATGTAGTTAAACACAACTTATCAGACTCTACACAGGCCTGAGTGGATGGAATTCAGTAACTGCAGAGTGCAAGAGTAATGGTCTCTGCTGGCTGCAAGAGCCGTGCACTGATACCACGGCAAGTTTGCGCTCCAGCACCCCTCTAAAAAGCAGCTCCTCATCCAACTGAACTCCTTTCCCATCAGCTGGGGTCTCCGTGCTGGGGTGGGTGAAACAGGGCAGCGTTCCTGCACAAATCCCAGGCTGCTGTCGTTCCACATGTCACTCCTCCTCTCCCTGTCACACACCGCCAAGGAGCACCAGGACCTCAGCTTCCTGACGGGACTCGGCTGTAGCGTGGGGTCCCCACAGGCTACACCCCTCTCAGCAGCAGCGTGGCACCGCAGAAACAGATCCACAGAGAGAAGCGGCCAGCGCCGAGGACGTGGCAGCCCCAGCACGCATGTTTTGTGGGGTGGCTGTTCCGGTGTGGAGGAGGACTGACCCTCCCAGGCCGCGGAGGGAGCGCGTTAGCGGCTCTCCCGGAGCGCACCTCCCAGTCTGGCTTCCCCCAAATCCCACTCGTGTGCTGCGAGGCGCGGCGACGGGAGCTGAAGCTGTCTGAGTGCCGGCAACCAGGAGATTCTCTTCAAAAGTGCACCCGTGACCCCAGCCAAAATGCTCACGTAAAGGTACCCAGAAACGCTTTCAAAGTGGAAATGAATTAAACTGGTTGAATCACTCTCTGTGAATAATTTAGCCGCTACATTTTGCATTAATTGTTGAATAATTTATTCACAAATACATTTTCTCCATTATTTGACCTCTGCTGCAAAGTAATGAATGCTATTTGGCAAATAATTTACTGTACAATATTTATATGAATACATTAATTCTGAATATATTTCCCTGTTACCCCATTACTTCCAAATTCACTGTTTGAGTGATCTCAGCATAGACAGCAGTCATCCATCTTTTACAAGTCATTCCGAATGCCTGGTCTGGTTCATCCTAATTCAAATGTCTCAGTGCATATTCCAAAATATTTCAGACTGTTCTGGGCACGTTCCCTCTGGATAAAGCCTGGAGACTTCTTGGAATTAACACAGTGATGTGCAGGCAGGTGCAGTTGTGGGTAGCTGGACCAAGCGGGGAGCAGCAAGCATGGGAAATATTCAGGCAGAGGTTTTTTTTAAGGCATCTGTGAGTATCCAAAATCTCACTGAGATCTGACAGGGACTAAATACATAATTCCAAGGCTCTGAAGAAACCCATGGCCTTTGCTGAAATCCTTTTTATCTCTGTAGTACAATGACACAACCTACTCTTTATTTAAGCACCAGGGCAGCAGACTTCGCAGAGTTAGAGTCACAGTCTAGAAGATGGACAAAACCCTTGCTGCTCTGCAGACATCTTGTTACTTGGGTGTTTAGGATATGCAAGTGGGAAACTGGCTGCAAATACCTGCTTGAAATACATGTCATCAACACAGACCTCGGGAACTTTTCTGAAAACAACCTTTGCTCTCTCCTCTTGGACATGAGAAACACACCATCAAGAAATTGTGCTGGATTCAACTCTGCCTTCAGGACAGCTACCGCAATAGAGAAGCAGCAAGGTACTGCTCTGCATGTCCAAATATGGTGAAAGAGCATTAAAATACCTAGACAATACATACTTGAAAGGATATTTGGTTCACAGATTTATGGTAAACATATAAAACTTATTTTCTTCTATAACCATGCTCTCACGACTTTCAGTCCAGCAGTTCTCCTAGGCAAAAGCAACAGGTGAACACGAGCTACACGAGCCCTATGCCTGGAGGGCTCCACATGACTATTTTGCTGCAATTCTTAGAACCAAGCAATGCAGCAGCAAAACCCAGGAGAAGTTCTGCAGGATTTCATCACCCTTTACTTGCCACTTGTTAATGAAAAGCTGAAATATTAGAAAATCTTTACTGCTAAATTTGCTTAAACCAAATTGACAGTTAAAGGCAAGAATCCCCTGCTATTTTCAATCACACTGAGAGCTGAATCTTATTCTGGGGGAGGACATCGTATTTGACATAAATATTTAACAAAAACCATCCCTGTAAATATGAAGACTGGTAATTTTGAGCCTCTTCTGCATTTAACAAAACTGCTTGTTGGGCTGGCGTTGGCAGACTTGTGATTTTCCATGTTCATAAACCAACCAGCCATGTGGGACAAGGAACAGAATCAAAGGGATTCACACTCTTCTAAGCCCCTTTTCAGCAGCGCTACATGTGGATACTAGGGAGCTTATCCATGCTGCTACAACCTCCTCGATGGCCTACTGTTCTCTGCTGGGGAAGGAAGCGCAGGAAAATCCTCATATCTGTAATTTAATACCACTGTTGCAGGTTGAAACACCTCAGACTGCACCTCTGGGAAAAGGTATAAAGAAGAGACAGAGCGCTGTGTACATTTGGGATGATTTCATCTCCTCCATCCAGAGAGTAAATGTTGACTGAGACAAGACCTTTATCCTGCAGGGATCATATATATTCTCTGCCTTTCTTGTACCTTTTCCATGCTGTGTCCTGAGAAGAGAAAAACAAGCGTATCCTTCCTGGATTTCGAGCTTCTCTTGCCCCGATTTTGCATAGATACCTGCTTTCACACCATAGCCAACGCAGCTCAGGACCTGAAGACCTCCCCTTGCCTGGTTTTTTTTTCCTCCTTTTTGCCTTTTTTTTTTTTATTTATTTTTTTCAAATGTAACTGCTTAATTAAATTTTTTTCATCTTCTTATGGCGAACAAAAATCAGTCTTTCTGTAGAATCTCCATCCGGAGGGGCTTGCTCATATATTGTCTAGAGCCATGTAAGAGAAAAGAGAACCATATCAAGATTTCTTTTTTCCCCCTACGAATCCTTTCCCATTCCAATAATTTCAGATAATTTATTGAAGTTCAGATGGAACATAAAAAATAACCTATCCCACACATACTCATTGTAGATGGACTTGGTTGCAAGGGAGGATTGCTAGCTTGCAGCCAACTCTGAACATACACAGAAGGCTAAGAACTTGAAGAGCCGTCTCCAGTACCATCCCTTATACATATCACAGAATGTGTAATTAGATGACGGATCTTAGAACCATAAAGCTGTAGATTGTCACTGGAATTCATTCAAGATTTCTTTTTTCCCCCTACAAATCCTTTCCCATTCCAATAATTTCAGATAATTTATTGAAGTTCAGATGGAACATAAAAAATAACCTATCCCACACATACTCATTGTAGATGGACTTGGTTGCAAGGGAGGATTGCTAGCTTGCAGCCAAATCTGAACATACACAGAAGGCTAAGAACTTGAAGAGCCGTCTCCAGTACCATCCCTTATACATATCACAGAATGTGTAATTAGATGACGGATCTTGATCTTCACACAACAGGAATCAGGCGTATTTTTCATTTATTCCCCTTTCCGTGCATTTCTTTTCTAGTCATTGTTACTTCAGTTTTAATTCATCGTGTCCATTATTTCCTTCCAAACAATTTATCTTGTAACTTACTTGCAGATGGAGGATGAGGACGGGCGGAGGGATTCGTCACTCTCATTTTTGCACCTGCTTGCTTACACCTACAGGGTGCTCCTTTTTCATGCTCATTCTCTCATTTCTCGTTCAGTTATAGGCAGTTTTCTTCAAAATGTCATCTGTAAGTAGCTTCCCAAGGAGAGGCTAGCTGCTTTTTCTTCCCTGCATTTCTCTCGTCCAAAGATACCAATAATGGTATCCCTCAGGATACCTTAGGATTACCTTAGGAAGCTCTTCCCCCAGTACAGACTATCTATTGTCATTTATTTTCTGGATTTCTTACTCCCCAGAAAACATTTTTTTCAGAATTATAGTATTTACATAAAGCTGCATTTGTTGGAAATTCTGCACCAGTGGCAAAGGCCACAAAAGAGGTGGTACTTCCAACACAGATAGGTCTTGAAATACTCTAGTAAAAAGGGGCACATTTCACTGACTGAATTCATTTCTTGCAGTTGTTCAATTCCATTTGCTCCCAGTCATGGTTACAAATGATGCACTGAGCTCCGTTCTGGATCTCTGGATAGCTAATGAGTAGGAAATCCTTAACTAAGGATCCTGGCTACAGCACAAAATAGTCTTTTTTATAAACCAGAAATGATTGCAGAGGGGTGAGCAATTTTTTGGCTGGGTTTGCTTGACCTGATAGTGCTCATTCTCTCAGTAGCCATGATCATGGACAGTGTAACATCATGTAACGTCTCGTCCCCTCAGCAACCAGAAAATACACCGATCCGCTGCTTTACCTGGCACAAGCAAATCCTGGACCAGGAACTTCATTAAGTAAACAGTCAGAATTACTCAGCCCTCATTTTTTACTAGCTTAGTCTTTTTCAGCTTTGTTTTTTGAAAACTCTGAGGACAAGTGGCCATCAGCCTCTTGAGCAGCTTCCTTCCTTCCTGGGAAGGTCAGGACGCCCTTGGTCCCGACTGGATCAACACAGGAGGCTTCGCGCAGCACTCAGCATCTATTTCTGCTTCCCACATCTGTCTACGTCCTTCCCTGTTCTTCCATAACTCTATCACCTGGATGGTTTTGACAATTCTTTCCTACATGCTCAATCTGATTTAGTTTCCTTATATTTCCCCAGGGACTTGAATTGCTGTTCATGCCCCATTTACTTTCCTTTTAGAGAGAGCACCACTCGGTGTAAATGTAGTGTCCCCAGCCTCAGGAACAGGAAGAGGAGTATGGAGTAATTTCAAGGCTGCTCGGCTTTTTGGCTCTCACTTTGTTCCCTTTCACACTGCTCTTCAAGGAGGATACCCCACTAGACCTGCAGAATTTAGATAGAGCACCTATTTGATTTCTCTCATTTCATGCATTCTTTGATTGTCTGCTGGAAAACATAGCCCAGTCACAGCTTTTGTCCCTCAGCAATGAGATGTCACACACTTTCAACTACACAATCTCACCTTGCAAAAAGAAGAAGTAAAACAAGAAGGAAAAAAAAAAGAGAAAAAGGTCTTCAGGCAAGTAAAGAGCATAAAGCCCTATAAAAAAAGCAGAATGTGTTTCTTAATCACCAGCTGCTACCTGCAAGAGCAGCAGCTCCTTTTATGAACAAGTTGTTTCATTTCCCTTTTTTCTGGCCACCAAATGCTCAGCTGACAGGACAGCAACAGTTTCGCATTATCTTCAGGGAGACAGGCACTACCCAAAGAGGTGGGAGCAAATGCTTTGCCCATATCCAAAAGCACTGAGATTAGAAATGCAGGTCTTCGAAGCCCCACTTGATTTTCAGATACGCGCAACTCACCTTGTTCTGTGGTCTGGCCTTTTTGCTTTCTACTTCTGCCTAGTCTGCT
Organism: Phaethon lepturus; assembly: GCF_000687285.1. NCBI lineage: Eukaryota > Metazoa > Chordata > Aves > Phaethontiformes > Phaethontidae > Phaethon > Phaethon lepturus. The sequence continues at coordinate 125,014 of NW_010520019.1, forward strand.
GTGTATTTTGCTTCAGTGATACAGCCTGAAAACCCATGTGACAGATGGCATTAGAGGCTTATTTACAAATGCTCACATTTTCCCAGATGACATTTCCTCATCCAAGATGGAAAATAGGGTGGAACCTTATAATAAATACCAAACCAGTAATTCTGGAGTGTTCCCAGTTAAGGCCAGTCCCCCAACTGCTCTTCTCAGCTGTTCTGCCAACCCCATAAACCATCGGTGTGAACGAGCTGGATTGGAGCATTTTGGAGAAGTACACACTCGTATTGCAGGCAGGCTTTAGAAATGTAAACGCGTGTAGGAGGATCTATGCTTCAGGCTGGCTCCTCTAAACAGAACAACTTTTAATTAATTTTTTTAAATACTGCCACGGGCTCCTCTTAAATTAATGAGAAGTGCATTCTACTTTCCTTTACAGAAAGGCATTGTATATAACACTTAATCTGATTAGGTAGAAAAAAAAAAAGCCAGCAGTGCTTCTAGGGGCTTTAAATATGTCCTTTTAAACGGTGTTTAAACAGAACACTGTTTCTATCAATCCACTTTAATATGAGGTAAAGCATATTTAAACAGTCATTTTAAAATACCACACAATTATTATATTATTGCAGGCCCCTCGTTATGAAGACACCTTACAGAGGAAAAAATTTCTGAGCAAAAACTGCTGTCAGCAAATTGTAATTTACTGACGCTGAAAGTGTTAAAGAATTAGAGCAATAGAGATTTAAGATTATCCACCAAAGAAATGAGCCCTGAAACCTGTATCACAATGTATTTGGTTACAATTTCATTTCTGAGGGAAATTATATTAAAAAAAAAAATCACATAAATCTTTTCAAATAAGGAAAGATATTCTGGGGAATCAGGATGGGATTATGTCTCCTGGCCATTACTTCCATCCACAGGACTTTATTTTGCAAAGCAGATGAATAACCTTACCCACATGAGCAATGAAAAGCCAATTCATCACTTTAAATCAATGGTCCCAGTTGACTTAACTGAACCTTGAAAAAGGCCCCTAGGGCTAGGCCGCGACGGTGATGGCTGCCCCGGTTACAGTGTTCGGGCAAAGCAAGGATCAGAACCCCAGCCTCGCTCGTTTTCCAGTTTACTGTATTACATGTTTGTTTGCTATGGAGGAAGGTATGAACATAAAGCCTGCCATTAATGAGAGATTAAATTGTAACCTGGCCTTGTAGTTTGGATATTTGTGCCATGTAAACAAAACCAAACCTAATGTTTACCTAATGCCTCTGACACACTCTTCTCAAAGAGGTCAAGACCGTAAGCATGAGGAGATGGTGAAGAGGTTAAAACTAAGATACAGCTGTAAGTAACCATGAGTCTTTAGAGGAAGAATCCCACTATGTGGCCAAGCTGTATGTGTTGTAGCTGGACACAATGGACTGAAACTAAAAAGAGGTAAATTGTAATTTGTGTTAGGTTACACGGTTAAGTGATCAACAGGGAACTGCAATAATTTGCCAAAGGATTTACAGGCATCCAAGAGAAGATGAAGCACTTAACAAGTATGTCATGCCGAGGAGAATCCTTCATTTTTGCAAATAGCCGGACAGTGGCATTCAGGAGTATTTAGCCAGTCCTGTTATTTCTTTCTTGTTGGTGGTCTCTGTCACCTGATATTGAGAAAACCAAGGCAAGGTTATATTTCGTTGCTGCTTTTGTATTTTCTTCCTTCCCGTTAGCTTCTGACCCACAAGACCTAAGGCACCTTGGTGTATCTGGTGTCAGCTGCAGAACTCTTAAGATAACTGTTGCCGCAAAGTGCAGCAAATCTGGGCCCTTTTCTATACTCTCAGTCCCACCCAAGCTCTTACTAATTTTTACAAAGTGAACTTAGGCCATGACTAAACAGCTATGCACAGCGCAGTCGACAAGTTAATAGCACGGAGGCTATCAGATCATCTTATAAAGGATAATACCCATAGTTCACAAGACGTCCACATTGCTATATACTTTACCCAGTGCAACATGAGTTATCAAACCTTATCATCTATAGCTCCAAGACTGGTAGGAAGTGAAGATAACAAGCAGCAATAACAGAAGCCTGCCTTCCTGGAAAAGTATGGCACTGGTTTCACACTAACCAGCATACGGTGCACGAAATCTACCTGGCCTTGCTCATTTGGTCAGATCTTCCAGAGACCTACAGAACCAACTCCTACCTCTTAGAGAAGGATATTGATGAACTCATTACAGAAGCATCCCACCGTCTAAAATCATGAAAATCTAGAACAGTTCAAACCTCCTCACTAATGATTACAGGAGTTTTAATCACTTCCATTTTGAAATTCAAATTGGACCTAACACTTGAGCACTTGAAATTTTCTTCATGGAACTGAAGATTTTCATTATGTTAGGGCACTTTACATATATCAGGCAGAGAAATTACAAGAGTCAGGGACCAAAAACTGAAAATGTACAGACTCTGATTCAAAATAAGATTCACAATTCCAGTGATGAAGACAATTAACTACAGGAACACAGGAATGTGATGGATTCAACTCTGCTTGTACGTGAAGATTGGATGACTTTCCCAAGGGTCTGTTGTAGCTCACACATAAGACAGGGGCAAAATAGAAATTATTAAATGACATTTTTCACCTTGTGTTATACCGAACAATTGCAATGATTCCTCCTGCCTTTAGTGTCAAACAAATTTGCAATTGTTATCATAAGTAGTCCACATTCAGATGCTTCATCATAGAATAAACTTTGAAGGAGAAAGTGATATTTTTAAACTCTACAGCTCAGCTGAAAACACCAGTGTATGGCATACAGCTAGTTTTAAGATTAAGTTGTAAAATTGGTATGTAAATATTGTACTATCATTCATGATTTAAAAAGCGTCCAGTAGGACAGGAACCAAAACAACAAAAGGTTTGAGCTATAATTGTATCACTAGGCATCCTTTATATCCCTAATAAAGTACTGGAGTTTAGTTTCTGCTGAGAGGAAGAAAAGCTGATACTACTCTGGTTGATGTTGCAGTACAAAGGAAGTAGAGAATCTTCATCTGCAGATAAAAGAGTCATAAACTCTAATGAAGACAGGCTTAGGAAAAAAGAACCCCCTCCCAGTCTAATAGCCTGAAGGCATCTTAACTAAAACGCCTGAGAATGAAAACCAATCTGTTTAATTAATGCTGAGCTCTAATCGTTAACAGCAATTACATAACAAAAACTACCTCAAGACAGGGATTCATGCACTAGGAAATTAGATACAGTAGACAAAATAATAATTAAAGAGCTGCTTCTGGAACAGCATTAGTACATTTACACTTGGGTAAATGCAGGACTGTATCCTTCATCTGTGGCATGGACAAACCATCTGGGCTGGCGATCTACGTGATGTTGGACTTTCAACACGACCTGTGATGTTCACTGCTATGGTTTGCTTCTATGCCCGTGACAAAGCTAGAAGCTGCTATTTCCCATGCTTTTCTTATAACTGGTTTGACTTAACTGGTCACTGAGTCAGCATTTTGTGAGTAGCATGAGCCGTAGCATAAGGAGCAGTCTCTTCTGAAGCAGTAATGAGGAGGCATCAAATGAAGTCGGGAAGTAACAAGTTCAGAATACGTGAAGGGAGATACGTACTTCAAATATTGCAGAAGGCTCCAGACACTACAATATACAGAGATTCCAAAAGTGATGAAATATCAACATCATGGTTGCAAAAGGAAATATAATACTTCTGAGATGGAAGTTGGAGCTGCAAATGCCAGAAAGCAGAGAATGATTGCCTTGTTCCTGAGGTGTTACCCATTCCTGTTGCCCGATGCTGGCTACGGCCGCCCACAAGACAGAGTCCTTTCAAGGCCATCCTTTTACTTGGAGATTTTGAGATTGGGCCTGTCTTTTTTTCTTTTTCCTCTACCTTTTTTTTGCCACACCCCATTAGGGTTCACTACGATGCTTTCAAACAGCTGAGTAACATGGTTACTTGGCGGATTTATGTAATTTCATGGCAAATGGCAAACACTGGGAACATTTGCCTCATCAGTGGCACACGTTCATCTTAATTACAGCTTCAGCCCTTTGCCTTCCGCTGGTGCAAAGCTGAGAGATGCTTTTCAGATGGAAAAGGTGACCCCTGCCTCGACAGCTGCAGCAAGCTCCGCTCTCCTGGTAGGGCTGGAACTGCTGACTGCTTGCAGCTAAAATGGTCACACTTCTCCCTCGCACCGTAACAAATTATGCATGATTACTGGGATCCTGCAATCTTGGCTCCCTGATCTCTTCTTAAAAGAAAATATCTATCTGCTGGTGCAGCAATCTTCACTTCCAAGTATCTACAGTGCTTCCTTGGTCTCCCCTTTGCTCCCAGACGCCGTTCTCCCTCCTTTAAGTCCAAGTCGAACGGAAAAGACTGAGCCACTCAAAAACAAACAATCCAAATGGATCATTTTCTTGTCTGACTTGGATGTCTGGAATGTGCAAAGCTTACACGTCCTGCTGACTGGTGGTCCCTAGGCACCAAACTTCAGCAGTGTCTCCAAAAGATTTAATATTTGATGTTATAAAACATATATATAAGAAACTGATACACTACCCACAAAGCAGTCACTTCTACCCAGCCTAAAGCACCACTCTGGATTAGCTTGCTCACTCCCTTCATAGTTCTTAAAGACGCTTGCTCAATTTAGGTCATTTGGCCAGAATTGTTCGTCTCAGCTCACTATGCAAGGCAGAAGCCCTTCCTCTCCCTCTCTCTGGTTATATTTTCTCAACCTCCCTTCTTTCCTCACAAAAAATCAGAGCAGAGTTTTGCTCAGTCCATCCTCTCCCTGCTGTCTCCTGCTGTGTTCGCAGCACAAAACCTTTCCTTTGTCAGATTTGTTGGCCTGTGACTGACAAGCAATTACAATAAGTAATTTCATTTCAGTGGAAGATAATAAAACGTGATACCATAACTACCCACAGAGCCTCCAAAGTATTCACGTTCACTCTAATAACCTGGTGATATGCTGTTAATCTTGACAGAGGCTGCCCAGCAGGTGCATGGGGAGCTGAATCTTCATATTCTTTCAGTTTGCTGATCCTTCCACAGGGAAAGCTCCAAGCTGTTAAAATGCAATGGCCCTGCTCTATTTTTTAATTACATTTAGTTTATTAGAGGCACAATCAGATGCATAACTAATCCTAGAGCCTGCCCTACCTTACCGAAGAGGGAGAGGGAGGTTTGACTCATTTAGGCTCTCGCAATCTCAGATGCGTGGAGTGGTTTCTCTCTGGGAGACAGAGGCACTGAAGGGGAATGTGTGGCCGAGGGGGAACTCTGTTGTTTTCAGAAGCACATTATTTTTACTGATACTTCCCTCCCCTGCCCAGGGACCCCTTCGATGCAAGTTGCCTTTGTTTTCAGATATTTCTCCTAAAGCCAAGATGTGCCAAGGAAAGATCAGTGCCAATTTGCCATTTAAAATTCAGTCTGTCTGTCCCTTCAGGACCAGAGTGCAAATAAGCTGTGTATGGGCGAGGGGGCAGATGGACTTGGTGCCAAAGAATTGCAAGCCTCCACCTTAGAAAAACTGCATTTACCAACACTGCAGAAACAACATTAACTTTCCCAGAGATTCCACCCAGGGGTGCACATCTGCACAAAAGCAGTAAGGAGAAAGGAGATGACGGTAGGCAGAAAGGCAGCAGCAGCAGCTGCCTAGAAATGGAGGCCACTTTTGCCCATCTCAGCTGGGAAATTAATTCTGCTCCCCTTTGGAAGCACAGTGGGTAAACCTGAGGGGAATCAGGCCCTTACGGCCCAGCATCAAGTACATACAGAACTTCTGCTTCAAAATGTCTCACTGGCTGTTCAGCATGCCAAACCCTAGGTCCTTAATCTGAGAAAGTAGAATTTGCACCAGCAGCGTATCAGTGTCCCACCAGTAAAATGGTGATGCTTGTACCTCCCTGAAAGCCTGGGTGTTTCCCAGGACATACGTGACCTTGGTGCACAAGCGACCCATGGCCTCCCGCTCCTGAGCCAGCAGCGTCCCGCGCTGCTGCCAGAGCAAAGACAAAGCCACCCCAAAGCATCCTGCCAGCGCTGCAGAGGGGATGATTAAACACACACGACTTGCTGAGTCCAGGGAGGAGCTCATAACTGGGGCACGGCAACCTGAACTGTGGCCTTCACAGAGATGAACCTGACCTCCCTGAATGCAGTGTGCACAGAGAGGGCAGCAGGGAGAGAGGGAGCAGGGTTTGGTCAGACAGGTTTCCACGGCATCAATGGTACTATTTTTGACAGCCCTATTTTCAAAATTTCTGTAACCACAAACACACCGTAATGAAGGTGAGAGGGCAGAGATCTCTCTCAGAGAGGACTATTTCAGGGACTGAAGTGTGAAGATGATCCTTTTAAAGGGAGAAAGCCAGAGGAGCTGCTCCCAGCCAAGGGCAAAAGAGCTAAAATGTTGCTGCTAAAAATTCCATGCCCTCTTGGGAAGCAAGAGTCTAACTACAAGATAAACTGGAGGGCCAGCATTTTCCTCATTAAAATCCACCTGGCTGCTGTTCAACAGTGTCTTGTTCTCATTAAATCCACAACTGTAATTAAATCGTTTTCCAAGCTCTTGAGAAGTAAATGCTTAGAAATGCTTTGAAGGAAATGACAATAACAACTGTGATATGGCTGTCTCCATCTTCCAGAGATAACATACAGATCTCTATCCACCAGCAGGCAGGTTCCAGGCTAAAACCTGTGATATTAGCTCTTTAGAAAGGAAGCTGTATATGGCCCAGATCTTACTCCCTCCCAAACCAAGAGGTGGGAAAGGCATGAGCATCGTTTCAGTCTTCCATTCTTCACCCAGCATACCACCAGACCCTGTTGAATTTCAGAGGAATTCAGTATTAATGGTGGAGAACGGTCCTCTGAAACACACTGCATGGACTTCTCAGAGAGTTAATTCTTCTGCCCTCCTGTCATTTCTTTACAGCTAAATGAAGCTTTACAAGAGAGGAGTAATATATATGTTAAAGATAGCTGAGCTGTGTTTTTCTCCAAACATTGTTCGAAGCAAAACTACAAGATGTTCCTGGTATTGTCTGGAAATCTACTTCAGTTACATCCTTAAACATACTTCCCTGTATTCCAGAGGGCCTTCTTGAGTTTGCATAGTGAAAATGGAAAGAAATGAAATTCTGTATTTCTTTGATATTGAGAACATGGGCAATAAATAACCTTGGGCTTTCTCTCCTCCAAGAAGAGAGGTGATGTAAGAGCAAGCTAAGTGCAGCTGACTTCCTTGGGTTCACAATAAGAGAGACTGTTGCATAAAATAAAAAGGTCAAGAGTATAAAGATGTGATCTCGATGGGGAAGAGAGCCAAGAAAACAGTTCGCTATTTAAATAGCTGATTAAACAAAATATAATTAGGGCTAACTTGGCCCCTTTCCCAGAGTTCATAAACCCATACAAGGAATCTCCTCTGGGGGCAGTACAGCCTGACACATGCCTTACTTAAATCAGGCCATTTAAATAGCTGACCTTTTTTAGTGTCAGCTTCTCTTGTTCATACACCCACAATCTCCTTCTGAAGCTAACTTTTGATATTGCTGCCTGCCTGCTTGTGACGTGTCTTCCCCACCTTTAGACATAGCAGAAGCCAAATTAAATAAACCAGAACTACAACAGAATGAGAAGCTGCAGGAAACCCTTTGCTGCACTTTTATTTCCTGGGTCCCATTTGCTGAGCAATGGCCTGCTTTGCATGGCCTTGCAGGGCTGGGTGCACCCAGCTCCCTATAGATTGAAAATCCCAAACTGTAAAAGACAAAGCTATGCACAGAGCATAGCTAATCCAGGTAGGTATTTGCTCTGTTCTCATCAAGCTCTCAAGTACACCAAAGCCTCATTTTGCGCAACTTCAGCAGCCTGATGTGCTCTCTGCTGGACTGATACCAGTACCCCACTGCTCTGCTAAGCCTGAGGAACAGATTTTTAGCAGCAAATTATATCACTTGGGCACAAGCCCACCCTAACCTGTTTCACAGCTTCCAGACAGATGGCTTATATTATATTAGCCCACTGCTCAGGGAGAATTGGCTTTCCATGTCAATACTGACCATATGGACGTGTGGTCCATATGGTATGGAGCACAGGGAATCCCTCCTTTAAAAAGAAAAATTCACATCAGAAGAGAACCTCCAAACTCATAACCATGAATCCAAGAGAAAGAGTAGGCAAAATGTGGGATGGAGAAGCTGTAACTGTGTTTTTCTCTGTCTAAAAAAACCCACTAAGGTCTGATTCAAAAAACTTGAAGTCAACAAGAGTCTTTGCATTGCCTACAGGAGGCTTTGGAGCAGAATTTGATTTGGAAAGAAGGGGGAGAATTGCAGCTATCAAGAGCTTTCACTGAAGTGAAATAATGACTTGAGCACAAGAGCTAGAGTTTATGAAAGGACAAATTATGATGCACTGCTCAGGGAGACGTGTACACTTACCCTGCACAACGCATTGTGCAGGAGGCACCTCCTCTCTGGGTTGTTTGAATGCGTTTGCTTTATTCTGATTCCTGTCAAAGTTTATTTTCAGGAGAATAACATAAATTTAGAAAGTGACCTCCCAGCTATTGAAGTGGAAAATATGTCCATCCTGTAAGCCTGAAAGCTAGCCAAACATCACCTCCCAGTTATTTACAACGCTGCAAGTATTGATTAAAATATATATAATTATACTGATTTTAGTCTGAATTGCTACTCCACATATTCTACACACATGGCTGTTTTTATACTCTTCAGAGGAACACCAAAGTGAAACACTTTCAGAGGAACAGAGTGAGCACAGTCCTAAAGAAACAGACCAATTCCAACAGTGTCAAATGAGGCTGATGGAGAGCAGTTTGTGGCTTTTGTATCAGAGACCCTGGGAAATGCCTCAGGAGTCTTTATTATGCGCATTACAGTAGGCAGCACAGATGGAGCTGTGAGATGGAAGTCCATGAACAAAATGCGTATAAACATTGTGGAGCCACCCAAGGTCAAGGAATAACTCACAGCAGCCTTACCAGGCCTGCTGGATTTACCGTTTGTTTCTCCATCCCTCCTGCATGAAATTCCTTTAAATCGTATTTGTTGCACACCAGGACCAGAATGCCCACATGAAAACTGTCCCTCCCGGCTGGTACTTTCGCATTCACTTAGTCTTCCTTTCAGAGAATTACTGCCCCAAACTGGAAACACCAGAAGAAAGCTACTTGGAGATCTCAGTCCATTAGTTTAAAGGTAAAGAGTAAGATGAATGCAAACTCTATTTGAGTGGCTAGCTGGGGAAAACTAGGGGTGCCGTAAGACCTGTGAGCCGGCAATGTCATTTGCCAAAACTACTTGCAACGCTATCCTTCTGCAGTACAAAGTGGACTTCACCCCTCAGCACCAAGAGCACTGAAAATAGCATGACTGCCTCTCAGCTACAACCTTGTAGCTGCCTGCTCTGCTTCTCACCTTACAAAGCTCCTTTCTACTAACAGTCCAGCAAAGCCTGCCCTTGCGCACTGCATAGTCCTGATGCCGGTCTCCTCATGAGCCTTTAGTCACAGCACTCAAGACTGCTGGATGGAGATTATGTGATTCAGAAGGAAACCGTGCTCAGAAGAACAGGACTCACCCCTGCCTGAGGGCATCAAGGCACACCCTCCTGTCTGAGTAGCTCAACACACCATGCTGTGATATAAATTTGCTTGCTCGCCACTACCCAAGATCGGAGACTCCAGACATGAGCACCTGGCAGAAGAAGAATTATGTAGTGCATAAAAGCTAAATGATCAACCATTTAGAAGGCTTAAAGTCTTGTAAGGGATAAAAACATACAAGCTTTCATTGACATCAAGATGCCGGTACCGTATCATGTCTGCATCTGCACAGGCCCAGAGATATATTTTTGCTGCACTAATGCCTGGCACAATCAGGAAGTTTGGCCAAGTCATGCTGAAGGCTTTGATATTTTCCATCCCACTGAATTAGAGAGCTCATGGGTTAAGAGGAAATCCTCTAGTTGTCCAGACACAAAAAGCACAGTCCACTGCAGTGTAAAAAAATGAAACAACAAACACCCACCTTGTCCCATGCTTAAGCCACCAGCCAGCTTGTTTTCTAACATATGAAGTGATTCTTTTGAATTACCAGCTGTGCCAGATATGAATTAATCACCACAAGGCTATTTTTCTGCTAACTCCCATACTCATTTAGGCTCTTTCTCCTTCCCCTTTCTTCCACTTGGTTATTCTACCATGTTTTTCAAATGCATCATAATTAGTAACATTTTCCCCATGATCCACCTCTCCTATGTTTCTACCAATTTTTTTTTTTTATGTCTTCTCTCTCCTGTTATACTTTACGAGGTAAGGATTTTCCTCAAACTGTTATCCAGAGTTAATAACCTAGAGACTCAAATGTTCTTAAGAACACTTACCTCCTCCAAGGTAAGGAGAGAAAGTCACAGAGACTGTGATTTCACTGAGGAACAGGGGCTATCCTGAACATGAACAGACACAAATAGTCCTTTCAGGACCATCTTGATTTTCCTGAATTTCCATGGACCCCTTCTCCAACAAGTTTCATTTGCCCTGGCACCCTGTGGCAATGGGTGGAGCGAAGCTGATTATCAGAATCATGAAAGAATCAAACGGTATTGCCCACCTCCAGTTCAAGCCAAATCTTTGCCAGGCTGCTGCTCTCAGTGCAGGGCAGTTACAGCTCTGCAATTCACCCACCTCAGGGAGGACTGGCAGGTTACAGACCGGCTCAGAACATTTGACATCAGTCTGTGCCAGTTTTCAATGCCTGACACAGAAAAAAATAAAGACACATTGCTTCCACCTTGAGATGGAGATAACCCCGTGTCTATTTCTCTCCCCGCCCTGAGAAATGACCACATTTCCAAATCCAGGCAATGACAGACTACAAAATGTAGATTCAGCACATTTTGCAAAATATCTCGATGTACACATCAGCATAATGGTATTCCTCCTCTCAGGAAAAGATTCTGATAGCCCAGATCAATCTATTTACAAAGGTGGAGAGAATTTCCTTTTAGCCCTTTAACAAAATTATCTCGGTCATCAGAAGATCGACAGTAGGAATTGGCTCGTGCAATTTTGCAGAGTCTGCTTTTTTTTTTTTTTTTGCATGTGTGGTTTGCTTTAAACCTCACTTATATAACACTTATTTATCACAGCCACACAGGCTAATTCATGTATATGTATTTAGTATAAAAGCATTTGAATTAATGTTCCCAGCTTGTTTACTTTGAAGGACTGAATGCCCCCTCAGGAAGACATATTCATCTTAAAGGAGGCCGTTCTCTGATGAACACTGGTTCCTGTAATATTTATGGCATCTGAAGCCTTTTCTCTACTCTTCATCTTTTGAAAAGAGATCCCAAAGGAGAGTGACAAAGCTCAGAGAGTGGAGGAGGGAGAAGAAGTACACGAGAGGTCCCTTTGCTCCAAGTGCAACGTCAAAATGTAAACAGGAAGGTGATCAAGGACTGCGGTTGTTTCTAAATTAAGCATTTAAAATGTGTATTAATAAATATGAGAGGAAAAACCCCATTGAGCCAACTTTATAGAGAATGCTAGGATGGAAACAAAAAGATCTGCAGCTTTTCTCAGTTTTGTAGCTCAATTCTGCTAATTTAGGCCATATCAACTGTGATTTTGAGGTCAGCCAAAACAACAGATGTCAGTGGAAACATCAGAAAGTAACCCCTTCGTGGGCTAGCACTTGCCATCTTTCTAATTACTCCACATGGCCGTATTTATTAGTAAAAATAAAATATTAAATACTTCTCTGGCTTCCTCTTCAGAACTGAGTTTGCACTCCATATGGGCTGAGAGAATGAAGAGTGCACACTTGCTATCCATGTGATGTTCTCCCTCCTCCTCTACCCTGGAGGGAAATTGCTGTTCCTCGGTTGGATTTTGTTTTCAAGGCATAGTAAGGAACAGAAAAGGCAAAACATGAGCAGAAGGATCTTAGGGCTAGATCCAGTGCTCCAAATTCTCAGTCGAAATATATCACTGGCCCACTATTTTGTCCATGCTCATTTATTCTCTCTAGCATTCTGCTTCCTCACCATAAACTGAGGTAATTTCTTCTCCCTTCTATCCCTGGGCTAGTTGTAAATCACCAGGTGCAGGACCAGTCTTTCAGTACAAGTTTAGAGCATGCCTAGCAAGTGGGATCCTCGTCCTCAGCTAAAGCCATTTTACTGCACTACAGAGGATGGACAACACACATGCAGATCTTGCCCAAACTCCCCCAAGCAGCTGTTATTCCTATCCCTACCAATCCCTTAATGAGCCAGAAACATACAATGTCTTGTGGGTCAGGTTCCTAGAGCAGGAGAAACTGCTGCTGTCAACTGTGGCTATATCCCAAACTCATTTCACACTGTTTGTGGCTATGAACAAGCTATAGAGCAGTGGTGGTTGGGAACAGGAGGCAGGAGAGACCATCACTCTCAGCCCACGTGGACGAGGAGCAAAGGCCAAGACAGAGAGAAACAGTTATGCTGCTGGGGTGGTCCCCATTACCTGGGGGACCTGCTTCCATGCTTTTAACTTGCTGTGTACCATCATTGGGCTAACCCACCTCATATATACAAGTTATCTATGGATACACATATGGATTTATATATGCTGAGAAAGGACAGGTGATGCTGCACTGTTACCAGCCGTTGCCTTCACATTCTGTTCCCACATGGGAAGTGGGAGTACAGGTAATGAATAGAAAAACATCTGTTTCTCCCACTTCTGGAGGATGTGCTATGATATTCTGCAAAACAGATAAAAAGCAGAGTCATTTGCACCGTTCTGTTGAATGGATGAGGTCTGTGAAGCTACCAGCTTTGAGCTGTGCCTCCTCCCTCCCCTTCCCTTCACTGAGAATTTATTTTGTCAGGAAAATCCATGCTAACGTCAGAAACCAAGGCTGAGCCACGGCTGGGAAAAGATGAGGCCAGGGGCCAGGGTCACATTGTAAAAGATGCAGTTTTCAATCAGAGGGCTTTGTTACACCTGGCTAAAAAGAATTTGATGGAAGATTTGACCAAAACAAATTATTCCTAGGTGTAACGTGATGGAGAAAGCAAAGATTCAGGAAAAAAATAAAAAGGATTTTAAAAACATTAGCTTCAAAACAGGTCTGCAAAGTTTGATTCCTCAAAAGTGACCTGCATGTGACTCTTCCTTGCAGGAACAGAGGATGGAGATGGGATGGCCAAAGAAGACAATAAGGGGATGACAGAGGTTTTGAAGATCAAGTGCAGGATAAAGAAGTTGATGATGGCACGTATGCTCTTGTCTGCACCTTTTGCACACGATGCCAAGGAGATGTGTCTGCCTGCTATAGTAAGATGAGCTACCAAAAGAAAATTTCTCCCTGTAGACTTACCCAGTGGGACTGATTGCCCCAAGGTATTTCAGTGGCCAAGAGCAAAAAACTTTTTAAGAAGTTGTTACAAAATCCATTAGTCATTTCTCTGGGTGACTGGAACCTGTATGCTGTCATAACCTGTGTGCAGTATGTATCCCCAGCTACAAACCTCCTGGTGAGTCTTATTAAGAAAATCCCTCTAATTAGGCAACCAGAGCTGTCAGTTGTCTCAGGCATCCTGCACTGACCTGAAGCTCTGCACTGCTGCAGTTCCCCCACCGTCATCCCCACCGAGAGGGGGCCGTAACACGCACATCCAAGTCCTCTACCTGAAAGGTCCCTCTTGGCTGGGCAAAACAATCTAGATCTCCGTGGCTCCAGATCAAGGGTGAGTAGGAAAGACCAGAAGCTGCAGAGGCTTCTCCCTGATGCCTGTCAAAGTCAGCACCGGTGTTCTCCCTGTTTTTGGCAGAATCAGGATTTCTGTGTTCATTTCGATGTCAAGATGAGGGGAAGGGTTGAGATGTGCTGTTAAGATTTTTACCTGAAAAATTAAAATAACCAATTTCAGGTTCGCGTTTTGTTTAATTACTTGTTGCAGCTTGTCACCAAAGGGCCTCTTTTGGCTGTATAAAGCATTTCCCTGCCTTAGTCATGTAGAATATCGAAGTTGGAGCACTTCTCTCATCAAAATATTTGTTTTAAAGGGAGATCAGAAAACTGAACCACAGCAGAGGCTCAACAGGAGAGGTGGGAAACGTAGTGTTTACCAAGTAGTTCAGCGTTGGAGAGATAAACAGACATTTGAGCTCATTTCACTACATAATGTTATTAGTTATATGAAATTAGACTGTCAAATACAGCTCTATAAAATGCAAGGGGAATGCAAGAGGGCAAGAAGGAGAACGAACACACAGGGGACAAATCACTGTCACTCACAAAGGAGTGCCTGGCAGACTAAGAATTAAGTTCACTCCTCAGGGCAAGCCATCCCCAGCTGTTATAAATACATTTTAATGCCCCTGTCAGCATGCGGAAAGAAAGAGCCAGCCTTCCCCAACACAGTGTGTCAGGTGTTTTCTGTCATTCAGAGAGCTTGAAAAAGCCACATTTAGATTGCAGTTTTGTCACTTGTCCCTCTAGCAGTGCTAAGGCAGCTTCTCTACTGGTTGGACGGAGCAGGCAGTGATTTTGGAGCAAAGGCAGGCAGAGGCTGCTGCCTGCTGCGGCTTTCGGGGAGCCGTGATAGCTGGACAGTGCAGTTGCTGCCACGCTCCACCTTGCACCGCTGACACATGAATTTGTTGGGCTTCTTCAGTCCCGCTCTGGGCTGTATCACAAAATCATAATTTAACAGGCTGCTTGGCTTTTCCTTGGGAGACTGAGGTGGCAGGAGGACTCTGGCCACACTTGGGTGGCAGAGGCAGGTAAGCCTCTCTGGCTGATGGCCAACCTACAGGAGACCTCACTCAAGCTCACACTGGGAGCTGTTGCTTCCCGGTAGAGCCGTTCCCAGAGGGGTGAGGTGAGGTCAAAGTTCAACCCCTGAGCAAAAAGCAACGATGCTGCACAGTCCCCAGAGCATGGCATTACCTCCCTTTTCCCCTTAGTCCACGTCCTACTGCCTTCCCTAAGCTGCAGCTCAGCTACAAACAACTTCGGGGTGACTGAGCTAGATTGAAGCCAATTCTCTTTGCTACTGCTTTATTTTTCATTTCCAAAGAGCTCTGCAGCACTTTCTTCAGAAATGAATGCCAGGAGAGGGCTCTTCCCTTTGCTGTCGGACAGCTGTGCAGTGTTACAGCTGACAGCCCAAAACACCATCTCTAGCAAAATCAGAGTGAGTGCTGGGGCTCCAGCCAGGCTCCAAAATGGAGATTGGCTCAGTTTGAGATGAGCAGCTCTCAGACACGGTCCCGTCAACCCAAGGAGTGGAATCACATCCCACCTTGTAAATGCACTTTTGGATTTCTGCTGCCTTTCGCTTCCTTCTGAAACATGAGTTTGGCCCCAGCTAGAGTGTGGTCCCTGAGCAGGTAGGAAATATGCAGTGTATAGCACACAGGAGACCAAGCACAGGGGCAAAATAGGACATAGCCATGAATAGGCAACCCAAATGGGAGTCTCTGGAAAAGGAGCTCATTTCAAATAGAGAGCATTTTCATGACACAAATGAACTGCAAGGCAGACTGCAGCCAGCTCCCCATCCGAGTAGCTGAGCTTACAGGTTGAGGCAAGCTTCGTGCCTTCCCTTTGGGCTCGAGTCAGTAATTTTTTCTCTTCCTGACATCAAGCCAGTGGATGACATGGCACATCCCTCTCTCTCCCCCCAGTTATACCAGTACAACAGCTTGCAAGCCTTTGCTCTAGCCAGAACACTGAAAGAAAACAAAAAACCAAAAGCAACAAGCCTTTGAAAGTCACTGAAACCCTTAACAGCGTGCTGTTATGACTGGAGAGCGTGGCCCCACGATTACTTGGATGACAACAAGCCAGAGGTAGCAAACACCACTCTCACTGCCAGACGAAGCCAGCAGTCAGCACGAGGCACAGAGTCAGAGCCACAGCCTGTTCCTCGGCAGGCAGATGTTGCCAAGGTCCCACTAAGTCACTGCTGAGGATGATAAAAATGAGCTTGCTGCTTTCGCATCTCTATTTCTGTTGCTTTGCTGATGTGAATATCTGACCTTGGGTCTCAGCTGGTACAAACTGGCATCACCTGCTTGACGCCAACAAAAAAGATGGACAACCACACCAGCTACCGACCCGATCCACAGTGACGCCCGGGGCTGAGGGACAGAGGCATCCTTTTGAAATGGAAAGGCTTTGTTTCTATGATTTGTTTCATTCTCATTTTATTTCTAAACGGCTCCTGTTTGCCTGCAATCGCCTCAGCAATAGTTCACGTACAGTAACATGCCAACCTACCGCAAAACATCTCGGGAAGAGATATTTCACTCGCCTCAGCAGCCCTTAAAGGGAAGCGTCTGCTGTCAGACGCGTGTGCTCATCACCCGTTGATGCATGGGCCTGTCTGAGAGCAGACTTTGGTTCAGCGCGTACCCACTATGAGAGGGAGATTTTATCAGCTTTACTGTTGCGGCAGTTCTTTAAAAACTAATGTGGGATCTCATATTTCTGGAAGCACATGCATGCGATGTACAACCTTGCAGGCAGCAGCACCACAACGCAGATTACTTAATCCATCATTTCCCAGGAATGGAAAGCAGCTGCTAAGGCACGGGGAGCTTTCAGCTGGGTGAGACCTGGTCATTATCTATAGAAGTAACTGCTTCAGAGAACACCCTCAGCTTTCTAAACTTCAGCTAGAAACAAAATTACATCCCCGAAACCTGAGCCAAAGACTTCCATCAGAAATGCCACACCAGTAATTCTGCTTATAAACGTTCACGAGACACAGAGATAAGTAGCAAGTCTCAACAGTCAACCTTATCCTCCCAAGCTTAGTGACACAGCACTGGGACCAAACTACCGTGCTACAAAAGAGAGACTCTCCTGTTCTCTACCACATGCCATTTTACTGTCCTTATAATCAAGGTTTTTTTCTAGTGGATATAAAATAGCCACCACTGATGATGGTATAACAGCCTAAATCTTTTCAAATTGCTTCTCCATTTGCTATGATTATTAACCAGCAGCACAGTGAGAGGAAGAAAAGTGTTTTCTAGGTATGTACTTTCTGAGAGACCTGGCCACAAGGCTGTATTAGGTCCTTCACAAGAATCCTGATCAGAGGTGGTTGATAACTAGATTGAAAAGTGTCTGCTTTTTATTGGTGAGGGTCCCCTGGGGATGCTTATACTTGATTTCACTGAGTCCAGGTCTTCTGTCTAAGCTAAACTTGAGATGGTGCCATTTCTAGATCATCAACTCGACACTAAGCTCTGTGCAAAGAATACCACATACAAAATTAACATCAGGTTATGCAAAGTTATTGTTTTCCAGCCTGCGTTGATTTTATTCTCCAACTCCTAATCCACAGACAACCAATTTTCTCCAGGAGTTTCTATGGGGGCCTGCATGCAGAGGGTGCTGGGACCACAAACATGGTTCTTTGAAAGGCCAGCAGTACAAAATGTTATGTATGTTCTTGCTCAGCACTTCAAAAATCCTGCCCTTGCTTTCTGAGGACTGGTTGCCCATGGCTTCCACAACCTCCTTCATCACAGGCAAAGTGACACCACCTTCATGACACCCAGTGCTCTGATTTTCTAATATCTAACTTCTCTCTTTCACATACAGATGAAGAAAACTATCACACACCTCTCCCAGGGCTTGTAACCACAAGGTGGAGGCTTGTGCTAACATACTCCCAACCCCCAGCACCGTAGAGCACTCGGTCCAAAGAGGCTACGAGAACTCTGCAAAGCAATACGCCGGGGCAATTAGAAACACTTCATTGCATTTGCAGCTCAGCAGACTGCATGAGAAAGATGTAGGGCTAATTAAGTTTTTTTTTCCTTAGAGATGCATCATCAACAGTAGTTCCCCACCTTTCCCCAAAATATTATCAAAATCTCAGTCTTATCAAAGTCTTCTTCATTGAAGTAATTCGCTATCAGTGAAAGCACGCTCATTTATATCAGATCCTCAGCAGCTCCCACTGAAAGGGGAAGATGATTTTTCTCTTGGACACAGGATCTTACTCTACCACATTTTCTGCCTTAAAAAACTTCGCTGGGCTGGTGGAGACCACAGGTTTCAGTGTGGAAATGTAGGAGTAAGGGGAGAAAGGGAGAGAAATTATGACTAGCCTAACTCTGGCCTTATCTTTCAGCATATCAAGGCAGAACTTAATGGAGTCATAATGAACATGTTCTTGGGTACATGTGCTTTTCCAGCAGGCTTTGCAGCTCTTCTATAAGACCGACAGCTCCCTCTCCTGGGATATAGCTCAGTCCCAGGGTCATTAACAGAGTCCTTGAAGGGGCTCATTCTTTTTATTCTATTTTTTTTCCAGTGTTGAATAATCCCCTGTGCAAGTATTGGGTGACTGTGTGGGAGCGGGGAGAAGGAGAGCATCTTGTTTTGGTTGTTTTGAGATGTCAGCCCTTTGGAGATGGTTAACACAACATTGCAAACAACCAGCGTGCAGGCTTGTGGCTTAGAAAGACCATAACCCACTGATTTGTTTCGATGGAGGCTAATGTCTGTCCCTGGATCTCCCTCTCTTGAAGGTACTGTTAGGCAGCCAAACCACTGTCCTCGCCCGGGAGCAAGTCAGCATTCCCAGTGGGCTGGCACTCCTGCTCCCAAGGAAGTGCCCCCTTTGGTCTCTGCTCAGAATGGGACTCTTGGTGGTGTTTCCCGTACAAAATCAGGAAGAAGGGAGCAGGGCTTCCAAACTGGAAATCTCTGGGGCTTTGGGTTTTTATCACTTACGCTGCAACACCAAAAGTCACTTGGCTCCTAAATCTGGGGATTGATGCATGAGACTCACAAGAAAACACAGGGTCTGGTAAGAATTGCTGACTGAAATCACAATAATAACTCAAAAGCGTAGGACATATAACTGTGAAAAGCAAAATAATTTAAGAAAATGCATTTCAAGAGTTAATACCCAAAATTGATAACAAAGTCTTGAAAATAAAGCAGAATATGGTCTAAAAATACTTGCTGCAAGTACTTGTAATGAAATAATGACAAGATAAGACTGCAGCTGCTTTTATTAGAAAATATTATTGAGTTCTTATGAGGACAGTGTCTAGCAGCTTCAGCTAGGGAAGGACCCAGTTACAAAGGAATGCACATTACACCATAGGGTATATAAATTCCCACTCTAGGCAATATCTCTGAAGATAGGGCCTGAATGGCTTTACCAAGGAAAGCCTGTTGTTCAGTCCTGCAGAGGACCCGCTGCCCAGGGCTATACACTTTCTGTCATGCAGGTGTGACAGTTTACATCAACTCTGAAACAGAGCTTGTGACTCCTGAAGCATCAGCTGGTACTGCCTTTCAATATTAACAGAGCTAGGCTGCAGTTTGTCAGATCAGGCTGGTAGCTAATGGATGAGCAAAGGCGTAACACTGGAGGACATTAAAAGGCAAATCATAAAAAAAAAATTACTTTATAGCTTTACAATAAAAATGGGCATATAAAAGAGGTTCAGAAGAGATTGCTGCTTCATTCTAAATGAAGTCTGGAAATTAGCTAGAATTTATCAGACAGCTTTTGGATCAGAGATGCAATAAATGCTGATGTAGTTGTTACAGCAGGTCTCTGATCTATTGTTCAGAATAGAAAATATAAATTTATCTATGGTTTATCTTTTCCCTTTTTTTTCATTGCTTTTCTCTTTGCTCCAAACAATTAAATGATGCTATAGATAGTGCCCACCTGATACAGGTACCCCACAACCGGCATGGTGTTACTCTGAAATCTGCAAAAACAAGCTGTTGCATTATATGCCGCAGAGTACCCGTCAGCTCATGCCAGCATGGGTCAGTGACATACTTGGGTCACAGGAATTGTCCTTAAACAGTCTTAACCATCAAGGGAAGGAGGGCAGGAGGTAAGAGGAAAGTGTGCAAATGTGCAAGAAAACAAATTTATCTCTTTGCCCAGCACGTAACTTATCATATCTCTAACAGCTAGTGAGACACTTGCTGTTTTCTTATGCTGAAGTTCTGTCTTTTGTTGGATACCTACTTAAACAATATTTTTAAAATGTGAGCTCCTCTTTCTCATTTCAGAGCCAAAGAAGATAGAAAATAGAGTTCCAGGGTGAGATTTTTCCACAAGTTCTGATCGCTATCATCTCTCTGCTCTTGGTACCAAAGTGCCAACTGATCCCTGATCTATGCATGGCTGCTTATGGTGCATGTCAGTGCCTATACGTCCGTGCAGCCCAGCAAGCGCAGGATAAGGAAAGGAAGGAGCATATCCAACTGCATAGCAAGGTGAAGAGCTATCTGGAAGGATAATCATTAATTTTGGCCAAGACGACTGTTTCAGCTAATAGATTCCATAATGACTTTTAATGTTCACATGGGAAGAGTCACCTTTTAATTTCAAGGGCCTGTCCAAGATGCTTCTTGGCAGTAAAGCATGTGGGACTCGCTCCAGGTGTGAGCATCCCCTTGCCAGGACTCAGACTGAGATTTCAGGGAACCAAGGTCTGCAGAGACACCCAGACCTTCACTCATGAAGTCTGGCACACTGGGACAGACCACAGGTATGTATTGGCCCTTGTTAACCCTAATCTTTCTCATAAAGCTTACTGCTCCAGAGAAAGGTGACATTCCCCGACACCCTGGCCCTTGGCATCTGTGCATAGCCACATTGGCCAGGGAGAGTGGAGGTGGGGAGGGAATAAAGCCATCCTGAGTCTGCCACCAATCATCGTATATCCTCAAGTGTGAGGTTTAATTACCCGTGTCATTAGCTTAGCTTGCTTCAAAAGTAGTGTTTAACAGGCACCATAAAAGACTATGATACAAGCTCATTATCTCCTGGCTAGATGGAAAAAGAAGAGGTTAATCTGGTAGAAATTAATAAACAAAGCAGAAAACAAAACACAATACAACCATGACCTAGAAGCAAGCGGGTAAAACAAAATGCAGTCCTGCGTTGGAAAAGGTTTTTTTGGAACAAATGTTTAAACACAGATAGTGAATTTCCTTTACCCCACTTTTAAATAAGGGAAATTGCAAGAGTTTTCAAAACAAGGAGCCATGAATATTTACAATATAATATTGTAATACAACATAAACATGTCTCCAACAAGAAACCTGTGTGGGTGTGTTCATCCTGGGCAGTGTGTTTTGTGGTACCTTTAAATATGGAGAGAGCTGCTCCTTTACTCTCCTGACTTGCACAATCCATCAGTGCCGGCGCAGCCCCGGGTCCCCACGGGCTTCTACCACAGCTCATTTCCCCATGGCACCAGTTAGCGCTTCAAATGCACTGCCAAGAATGAAAAATGAAAAAATAAATTGGATTTGCCAGGGCTTCTCATGCCAGACAAAAGGAACAGGAAAAAAGAAGGGAAGGGAAAGGAAGGGAAAACCATTACTGACCTTCCTGCATTGCCAGGGTGCTTGCTGGGGGAGAAAGGAGCCAAGATGTCTCTCTTTATTTCCTTGGGAAGGAGGGTGTTAAGGGGGAGACTGAGAGCCAGTGCAGGTGCCAAGCACCATGTCGACGGGGCTCCCTGCTGCCGCTGGGTCGGATTCACTTCTGCACTGCCTTGCCAACGTCCCCGATGTTTCCTTCCTGCAGAGACAGAGCCAAACCACGTGAGATGGAGTCAAATTAAATTACTGGGTGATTTCTGGGGCTTGCACAGATGGTCTGGGGGATGGGAGTGAAACAGTCCCATGGAGTCCCCCAGATCTCAAACTGGTTGGGAGGCAGAAGGCAGCATGGACCCAGCAGCCTTGATGTGATGCCTGTGGCAAAACCTTCCTACTCTCCAGGAGGCCTGGAGAGTAGCAAGGATGGGGAATGCAAAGAGAAGAAGGGCAGAACTTAGCAGGGTAAACCTGCCTTGTTCCACCCTTTGCAAGGCCGTTTGCATCGGCTGACCACTTATCTTGACCACCTGTCCACAGAAACACTTACAAATGCATCAAAGAATCCCCTTTGCTTCCTAAAGCTGCTTCATCCCGCTACATAGAGGCATGTATCCATTTCCACTCTCTCTCCCCTCCCAACCTCACTTCATAAAGTGTTTTTTAAATGCATCCCACAGTGCCAAAAAAGACCCCACAACCAACCCAAGCCCCCCCCTCCTCTGTTCCAAAGAGAATTAAATCCCATTACCCTTCAGCTCGCTCACTCAGGCACAACGGTCACTGTCAGCCCGTGAAACTGTCATTGAGCTATCATCAGCACGGTGGCTCCGAGCTGCTGTCACTGAGCCACCAGCACTGCTCGGGGAAGCCTCCGTCACGGGTTTGCTACATGTTCACCCCTCAATTGCACAGAGCCGCCTGCGGGGACGGGCACGGTTGTTTTCTCGGGGCAGGTGGGAGCAAAGCACGCCCACGGAAGCACCTAACGCCCAGGGGCATCCATGGGCTCGCGATTACCTGCCTACCTCTGGAAGCAAAAAACCCACCTTCACAGCAAAGAGCAAAACACAAAGGCGAGGCTGCGAGCTGTCAGCGGCAGGCTGCACGCGTGGCGATGCCATCAAACGTCCTGCTTTCCTTCTGCTTGAATTAGCGAAACAGTTTCACCTCACTTGTTTTGCAGCTAGGTTTTGGGAAACGTTGAATTCCCTTTGACTCCTCTGGCCTTCTGAAAGGTTTCCAGCAGGCCCTGCAGCCACGTCATCTTTATTAGCCCCTAAAACGCTGGCTGTTTCCATCTGCCAGTCACATAAATGCATCCCGAGACTTTAGCAGCACATTGCCACGTCCCAGTCTTCCTAGTGGGAGTGAAGAAAGCCTCGCACTAAAGACAAGACCCACCAGCACAACACAAGTGACAGAAAATAATGAGAACTGGATCTTGATCAGCCAGGAAATTGCCCAAAGGAAAGGGAGAGATAAAGGTTTGGAGAAGAGTCCCCAGCAGACAAATCTCAGCCTATCTATTCTTGCCATGGGCTCAAAGGTGGCTTTGCTCCGAGTCACAGGCAAAAAGAAGTAAAAAAATACCTCACTTGAGGAGTATTTAAGAGGAAAGCAAAAAAGCCACCTCGAGCATCTGTCCCACCTTGTGGCAGGTAACTCCAGACATGATACAGGGCTATCTTACAGGGTCAGGCCAGCTCACCCATGGGCATGTTAGGGGGTCATACCTAGAAAAGAATTTCAACCCTTCCCAGCTCAACCTTTCTAATAAGCTGAAGTATATTCCCTCTGTGCTGTTCATCAGTCCCTATACACGACTCCGTAAATAGCACAGTGAAGACTGACATCACTTCTCCAAAACCTGTAGCCCTTAAGATGTACCAAGTCATGTATCAAACAACAGTGACACCTTAAAATCACAAGTGACTTCTGAATGCGATGGCTTCTATTTTTGGAACGCAATTCCTTCCCTTGAAGTATCTTGTTTAAAAAAATAAGTGTTTTTCCTCCCTTCTGTTGATACTTGCGACAGAATGATCGCAAGGTCTCAATTACTCCGTATTCGGTGTGCTAATCCCCTTGGAGATAACATGTTGCAGTCACTGTGAAACCAGGCACTTAATGAGATGATTGAAAACAGTAATCAGGCACTAGGTGAAACATCTAACCTCTGGCTATTTGGGATTACTGACTCTGACGGACAAGTTGAATTATTTTTCTACTGCATTTACTCACAAATTCACACGAACTTTTTATCCTTACTTCCAAAATACATAAGCGATGTGCTTCACTTCACAGAGCTACACTTACTGTCACAGCTGAGACCACAGGTCAATGTGGCTGAAGCTGTACATATCAAAACTCCAAAGACGAGGGTGAATGGACTTATGAACCCAGATATGGACAACTTACTGTTGTAAGCGGCAGATCTGTGCCTCCTGGTAAGGGACCTTATGGGTCCTTACCAGGAGGAAGGACCTGAATTCCCCCTTTGCAGTCAGTTCACGTGGTGGCGGGGAGTTCACAGAGCAGTGCCTGCTACTGAACATCCCCGTATTTTCCGTGCTGATGTCTTCCACACTGCTATTTTCCCTGGTGGGAGCAACTGTGACTGTAGCTACAGGGCAACAGCCAGTTTCTCCACAATCCCGAAGTGTCCTGGTTTCATGTAGGCAGAAAACACTTAGTGCCCATCAGTAGAGGAACTGTTGGCACCAGAGGAAGCAGATGGGATCCAAATCTAAAAAAAAGACAACATCCCAGGTCCTGCAAGACAAGGACTCTCATCCAGAAGCTTTCACAGCATGTCAGTGAGAAAGAAAGGGAAAACCTAATGAAAGGCCTAAAACTGTCTGCACAGTAGATGTTTCTCCTATCTCCTTACAATGAGATATGACCAGAAAGGAATAAAAGTAAGAAACTACATGGTCTCTAGGAGAAGTCATGATGAAAAAGGACAAGCAAAGGCATCTCCATCTCAAGCTGAAGGGATGTGAAGAGTGAGACACAAACATCTGCCACAATGTTTTCATCTGTTTATGTCTACGCCCATCAGTCAAGAGCTCCTGAGGATGCCGTTTTCCTGGGAAGACACCACTTTTCAAACTAAGAGCGTAACAGAAAGCCCCCACTGCTACTCCTTGTGTCACTCCTCCACAAAGCAGGGTATTGCCTGTTCACAGGTAGGATGTGCACCACAGCTCCTGCACCTGAGGGGCCTGCACCCTCCATACAGCTTTCCTTTTACAAAAGCGAGAATCACCACTGGGTATATAAACACCATATTTCAAGACATAAATAAGAACCTAAAGCAACCGGACCAATTTCCCCATTAAATGCATATTGCCACCATGAGGCTGAAATGAAGGCCTGGATCTGAATGTATTGTTGACAGGAATCCATTTCCAGAGGCATCAATTATTTATGATTGCAATAAATCATCTACAAAGCGCTGTAAATTCCCAACAGGGTTGAACAAACGCAAGGCTTCATCATCACCCATTTCTCTTACAGCCAGAGCTGGGCTCGGAAGAGGTGCCTGTCTTAAACAGGATTGATTGGAGGTATTGTACTCAGGGTATTGTACTCTGAGTAAGGGGTAAACTTTATAAAATCAAGGGTAAATCAAGGTTAAATCTCATTCAGGCAGTTCCAGCATTGTAGTGTTAACTGGTAGCAATATTTGAAGCTGGTAATTTACAGCTGGCTTGGGGATGCCTGGAGGGGAGGTCCAGACACACCTCTTCTACATGGAGATGTGTGTGTACAGACGAGATTCTGACACCTCTTGAGATGATCAGGAAATGCTCCATGGCATCTTCTGCCTCACCCTGGGGGGTCACTGCGCTGACCTGTGGCTATGCTCAAATCACCTGGGTAGGGACAGTCCTGACCAGTAGGAGCCTGTCCACCAATATTAGGACTCAGAATTTCTCATTACATCTTTTTATAAAGAAAGCTTGTGACTGATCCTGTGAACAATGTCGTGTGAAGGTTTCACAAGGCATGCGTTAAGTCATCCACTAAACAGGAGTGAGCTTCTACCCAGCGTAATGTGAACCACAGAGTGAAATGATGTGGCCAGCTAACATGAAGTCAGATCCTGCTCATACTATTCAGGTGCTCCTCAGCTGAAGTCTGATCCAACTGGTGGGACCCACTGCCATGAGCAACCTTTGTAGACTTTGGGAGCTTCTACAGCTTGGCTGTTATCCTGCAAATCCCTTCCTTACAAATAAATAAATAAAGCAATAGATAGATGGTGCTGACACAAGAGAGCAGGAAAATCAGCATGCCTGCTTAAATCAGTTGCTGTTTGGGATCTATTTTCACTGCCAGACTGTTACTTTGAGCCCTGTGGTTCACTTTCCCTTTTTTTTCTGGACCAAAAATCTGCTACTGTCTTCTCTGAGAGTCTGAGTGCCGCTGATTCCTTTGTCTGAGCCAGCCGCTATTAGTCATTTGGGGCTAATTCCTGCCAGGTTTTCATTCACTGCAAGACCCACAGAGGGATTTAAAGCTTTGCAGCAAGCCACAAAGGCCTCGTTGATCATATAGCCAAACCCAGGGCTCTCTGTCACCTACCCGCATCAGCTCAGAGTGACTCAAGCAAGATGAAGGGTGACAGGACACTGTGGTGAATCCAGTCTAGTGTCAGTGAGATCGGAGCCTGGCCTCCAGGTTCGAGAGGCCATCTGGCCCAAGAAGGAGCAATAGGCTTGATTTCTCTTCACAGGAGCATCACTGGCAATGTAACAAAGCAGAATCAGGATGTTTGGAAGCAATGAAAGCTGTGATCCAATGTCACAGGACTTGGCACTGACACACCACTGAGCCAGCAGTGATTTTCCCATACAGACTTACCTTGAAAAAATCCCCAGTATGCCGGCAGCAATTTGGAGAGACATGTTGATATATTCTGGACCACTGAGTATGCCATATATCATGCTTCTGTGCAATTTTAAGAATCGCAGTATCAGTCAAATCTCCATAAAATATAAAAGAATTTATAATTATTTCACATTAAAATTCACTGCCAACAGTGTGCAAACTTCCTGCTGTAGTCCAATGCAGTCAATGGGTGATTCATTTTACAGTTTTGGGGTACATTTATCTAGTTGTGTAATTTCCAAATTGCTCATGTGCTGTTGGCAGTAATGGTCTTCTTTGAGGTCCATGCGTGGCATGTAGCACAACACGTTCCTGGCCCACAACCTACCCATTGGGCTCAGTCCTTGAGATTATTACAGATAATGAACTGCTGGGAAAGAAATATGAGGAAAAGCAATGGAAGAGCGAACTCTCATGATGAACAAAGGCTGCTGAAGACATCAAGAACTGATTCCTTTTCTCTCTTATTGCCTAATAGGAAACCTCTGCCATGTATTATGTCCAGACAAACTGTTGGTCCATATTGTACATATGGTCCCCTGGCAAAACAGGAAGCCCTGAGCCATGCAACCAGTCTTAGTCAAGGAGCTCCACCTTGTCAATGCGCTTCCAGCTAAAACGAGCAAGCTGTGCTCTCCTAGCACGGACAACATGCATCGTCTGCAAGGGGCCTTGGAGTTTCCCCCACAAAGGACAACAAATGATGTTATTCCCACCAGAAAAGGACAGAAGGATAATTAACTTTCTGTCTGATTCACATGAAGGCATTTGAAAGACATTTTGGGTTCCCTCCCCCTTTCTTCCTGTTCTGCTTGATCTGAGAGCATGCCTTTGCATTTTGCCAGCAGGTTTCCTTACTAGGATATGTCTAAGCTGAGATACTTAGTTATTTCTGAAGGGAAAAAAATGCACAATTTGTCTTGCTTCCCTAGAACCAAAATAAATTCTAAACACATCAGTATTCCTCTGAGAGACACTTTACTTTCTGCATGTCCATAATTGCACCTACATGTGTACACGTGCATATTCCTACAGCTATTCTTAGAATACATCTATATCACCTTTTGTAAGCAGATATAAGGCCCCCATGCCTATCCTAAAACCAGCCAAATGCCATTTACCTGTGCAAGAATAACATTAAATCTGTATTATCATACCCACCACTGCCCAGGGGAAGGCACCATCCTAGCTCAGACTTCTTTTGGTCCTCTTCCTTCAGTATTTCTAGCTGAGTCTAAAAGTTACAGAATTAAATAGCTGCACCCGCTTTGATATTTGGCTAATTATCGCTGTCTTCTGGGTGACCTGAGATCACTTGGGTTGCAGCAGGAGCAGTCCTGGGAGTACTTCACCTCCCCTTTGAAGCAGCCAAGTCTGCAGCCTGGTAATTCTGCCGAACTAACAATTTCAGATTCTTTACTACAAATGTTTTAAAAGGAGCAACATTTTTTTGAAAACTGTGAAAATATGGCCCCTGTATTGAGCCTTCTGGCAGATGCCTAAACATGCAGGCACCTGAAAAGCTTGGTGAAAGCCTTTTAAAATCTCTCTCTGGTTTCCCAAACTGTTCAGTTTGTCATCCACCCCCAAAAGGTCACCTTGTCAAAGACCTACTCTTCACCGGCCCCACCTGGCACGGAATGGGGAGGTGAGGGAGGCAACATTGACCTCCTGGCTCGGAGAAGTGCAGCTCATTCAGCATCTGTGGTCTTGCTCCCCTTTCCCTGAGATCTCCCCAGTTGCAGAGCTCAGGGAAGCCTGCAGGAAAACAGTAACAAGGACACTCTTGCCCCTTTTCCTGCCAGGCTCAAGGACAAGAGGTCAGACACACACAGTCACCCGAATTACTCAGAGACCTGGAGAAAGGGAGGTAGGCTTTACCTCAGCATGCACATGAGCGGGTCAATTCTTGCGGAAGGTAGCTGCTACCTGCCTCACGCTCAGTACCCCTCCTCATTCCAGCTGCTCTGGTGTCAGAGGTACATTTTGGGAACCCAGCACTTTCAAATATCACAGGAGGCAGAATTTAGCAGAATTTTGGCAATGCAATCAACCAATGTAACCAGCTGCCTATATGTCTGCCTACACAGCTTGCTGCTGCCTGCCAGCTGGTGGCAAAGATATTGGCTATTCCTTGTGCTAACCTCTCACTTGTCCTCCGGTCCTCATCTGCCACGGATCCCCAGGTTGCATGCAACTCTAGCAGCTTAAATGGACCCAAATCATCTTAAAAGTGAACAACGCATACCTATGGCAAAAATGAGCTCGTGGCCCATGCAATTATTTGCAGACAACACTCCATCAGGCAAGATTTTGGGTGCATTTCTTGTTTGCAATTCTACCTGAACACAAACGTTCTGCTTTTCCACAACCCCTTTGAAATCATGTTCCTTTAAGCTTGTGAAAAAGTCTGAAAGTACAGAAAAATTCTTCTATCCAACTCATTCAGTGGGAATCCCAATAGCAGAAAGAAGTAGACCACAGCTCTTGCCCAGAGATTGGGAATATTCCAGTTCAGGCTTTTGTGGCTCCCACCCATCTGCGCTAGTACAATAGCGGGGCCATGTTTGGCTCTGTGGCAAACTCAAATGCAATTGGCAGAAATGGGGAAAGATGTAATTGTGTTTCTCTGGGGAAAGTGGTCATTAGGAGGGTATTATCTGGATAGTGGTTATATAAACTGTGGCTGAATGGGCTCTATTTACAATAAGAAAAATTGCCAGAAAGTGATCAGAACATATGTGATCTGATGAAAAGGCTGCACTTGAGCAACATGAAAAGCCAATAATCTGTGAGGAAGTAGCTGTTTGATAGCTAGGAATTTTAAGCAGGGGATAGTGCTGGGGGATGGATTTCAAACCCAATCAGACCATCAGTTTCAAAATTTCTCAGTAGTCCCAAACCTTGTCTGAAATTGGGAGTAACAGAGAGAACGCTGCTGCAGCCCAGGGGCCAGGTTCAGACCTGATTTATGATTTCTGCAACCCCACAATGTTTATAATAGCGCAACCCCTGCCCTTTGGTATGCAACCTTTGCACAGAGGCAGTCCTCACACATTCACTGTCATGGAGGTCGCACACATTTGAAAGAAGAAATCTGTCCCATTACATCACAGTTTGTCCCGTTAAGCCAATGTTAATCATGACATTTCTGCAATAACTTGTAACAGCCCTGAGACTCAGTCTCTCAATATCTCTTCTACACTTGCAGCCACAAAGCGCTGGATCAGCCCCAGCCAAATCCCTCTTTTACATCTTGCTGGAAAAGGTTGTGTGAATGACTACACGATACACACAGGATATTTCACCTGCAATACCTGCCTTCATTGTCCATATCCCAGCACGGACTCAAGAGCAGCGTTTTTCCTTAAGACAAGACTTTCTAGAAAAAGGCATAATAATTTTCTAGCATTATCTTTGTGAATTTGTAAGCAGAGACATAAAAAACTTGGCCTACCCGAGGAGCTTAATTTAGCTTGATGGGTTTGAGACCTTACAGGGAGAATTTTGTAGGAATCTAAGTAGCTCAGTGGAGTCAGGCACATACTTGGGTTTCTGCTACTAGACCCTTCATGACTATAAACCACCAAACCACCGCAAACATGTGTTCCTCATACAAGAGCACAACCTTTTCTAGACAAAGAATCAGCTCCCAATGAGTTTTTGCCATAACTTATAATTAATGTAAGAACATGAAATGGCTGCACCTCCAACTGTTTTTAGCTCATCACTCTCCAGCACGCAATTACTGTGTGTTTATAATGCAGCGGCTTTCTTTCTCATGAACATTTTCCAAATTCCCTTGAACACATATAAACTTGTGGTGACTGTCTGATTCCCACTCATTCTCTCTTTCCCATGCAGGTTTTTATAGATACCACCACAGAGCATCAGAGCTTTCCAACTTATTCCTCCTGTGAAACCTAAACTCTTGATCAGCCTTGTTGCCTTTTCCTGAGCTTCTTTCCATTCTACTATATTCTTTATAAGACGCAGAGACCAGAACTGCCTACAGGACTCAAGGTGTGGGCCAGCCACGGATTTGTACAGCAGCACTGAGAGACGTCCCCTGCTGCTCTCCCAGTCCCACCAGTATTTTGGGATATCTGCTAAGCACTGGGCTGACATTTTCATGAGACTTTCCATTGTAAGCCCTAATCTCTCTCTTCATTGGTAACAGGCAACTCAAAGCCCACCGGTTTACATAAGATGTTAGGTTTATTTTTTCTTAATGGCATTATGTTACATTGCGGTTTTGCTCACTTATGAATGCTCATGAAGATGGTCACAGGCTTCATCCCCTACTCTGAATAACTCTGTACCACCACGATGGAGACAGGCCCCCCCAAAGAGAGATTTGCATCCTCCCAAGACAAGACATTTCAGATAAGCAAGATGTGGAAGAGTTTCTTTCTCTCCACAAGATGTGTAACTTTTAGAGAGCAAAAATTAGGCAGGATGAATGTCACTGTGGAGCTCTAGTCCCTGAGTTCATGAAGGTAAGGATAAGAAAGCTCCTGTGATCTCAAGTCCCTCTATGAAACCAGACAGAAAAGTGGGTCTGCAATTCCTGGCAGAACAGGATTAGTATTAGAATTAGTATTGGAGTAGGATTCAAAAGGCACATGTTTCAGTCTTTTATCTCTACAGACTTTCCCTTCTCCTCCCTTGTTGCCAGCAGTGCTGAGAACCACAAGGCACACTGCAGCATACTCTGCAGGCACAGCTATTTACCTGACACCAGCTCAGTGACTGTGGAACTTCCACTTTTCCACCAAGTGTATGTATCTTCTGGGGGTTTAGTCTCCATCTTTTCCTGCTCTTACATTTAAATTCTGACAACCTCCTTCTCTGTAGATTGCTAGCCATATGTCCCCTTCCCATATCATAATGGCCACCTGCAATTTTACACACAGCATATGGAGGGAGATAGAGGTGTATTTGTGTGAGTCTCATTCATTCGGCATGATTAGTCCTAGATCTTCCAGTGCAGATGTTAACACATATGGCCACTACCCTCATCATGCTCATCAAACAAGCAAGAGCAGCTTGTTCCTAACTTCAAGCTTTAGAGTACTTACAGACTGACAGACCTAACCCTAATTCCTCTGCTTGCTATTTTCCTTCTCTGTGCAGTTAGACAAATGAACACTGCACTCCCTGAACTGAAGAGAGAAGCACAAAGATTCTTCATTAGGAAATGAGTACTCATCTGATTTGTGAGAAAGGCAGACAGTTCTGATGGATTTCTTTTTTTATGCATTGTTCTCTCTCTCAAAAAAAAAAATAGTCTTTCAGCTGCCCTACAATTACATAAGATTGTACTTACTCAGTATTTAGGTAAGCGACCTTTAAGGAAAACATGAGGTATCAATGATTCAATAAAGTGTCTCCTTTCCTCTCAGAGTTAATGGTGAGCAATATCCAATTCTGCAGCTGGCTCGAGATTGGTTTTGGTAAGGTGACAGTGAGATGGTCTGGCTGTTCTGCCTATTTGTGTTTGAAGATCTGATGCTAAACCACTGGGCACAAAAGAAATAATTTTTATAAAGCTATTTGAAATTTTCTTTAATTTATCAGCTTTCAGAATAGTCCCTCTTTTTTCAAACGCTCTTGCACCACTCATACTAAGAGGGCTTTTCTGCTGCGTTTGTAAAACCAAAACCATTTTCCAGACCACTTTTTGAAGTTTAATGAGAACAGCAATTTCTTTTCAAAATAAACGAGTAGTCACATGCAATTTCTAAGATATTGCCAAAACTAGACCAAAAAAAAGCCCTCACAATATAGAACATATCGATCGGCCATTTCAATGCTGCAGAAATGTTCTGGTGAAAGTCTGCTTGGCATAATTACACTCTGTGCAAAGTTCCCCACCAGCTCAACCAGAAATCGGATGCTGCTTATCCTACCTTCACTAAGAGATGTCTGGTAGCATGGGCCACATCTTTAACCAGATGACTACCTCATTGGTGCTACTTGTTTCATAGCAAAATACACAGAACACCTACTATGCCTTTCGGGAATGCATTACACTGCAAACAATGAAAAGAGAGTCAGCTCAAGGAGAGAGGAAAAGAAGCTACAAGTCTGTTTGACTCCTTCATATCTGGGGAAGTAACCCTCTGGGATCTCCATAAACCCAAATAAATTAACGGAAAGTCTCCCAAGAGGATTCACCAGGCCTCAAGTCAGAAACTCCATCCCCATCACAGATATTCACAGATGTATTCTCTCAGCATTCTAACAGGGCATACCTGCTTTTTCCTCTTTATCAGGGAGGTACTGTGATAAAAGGCTAGATTGGAATGGCATTAAGACTCCTAAAATGGTCATTGGTACAAAGTATGATTTACAAAAGCCCACAGCTATGAAGCTTGCCCTGATCTGTATCTTTAGATTCCTAATTTCCTGAAAAATTTGGTCCTAGGTGACTAGTGCTCTGAATGCTATGTGCTATCCACAGCCCTTTTCCATTTTAGCTGTCAGAACTGCAGGACCGCCCTGGCCAAGACATGGAGCTGCTCCTTTGCACGCATTGCTCAGGGCTGGTACCTAAGCAGCACACGGATGCTCCGGGGCAAATCAACAGCCCTCAACAGACTTGCAGAGTTACCGCTGAGGACGTGGCTCGCGTGCAGAACATTTACTACTGGAGATTAGGCATGAAAAGTAAAGAAACGAGCATGACCCTGGCAGCTCAGGTTGGATTTGCAGGCTTGCCAGCAAAGGCGGAGGGCAAGAAGGAAGCAAATCAGTAAAACCTTTTGGTTTGTAAGCAGAGCACATTTTCGGTTGTGTGACTGAAAGGCTGTAAACAGACAGCCAAAGACAATAAGCACAAAGGTGTTTTCACAGCGCCTCTTCTCAGATTAAACTTAATTTCCCACTAGCTCGTCATTATTTTGATTATAGGACCCTTGCTATCGGTGTGTCATAGCCTGAGATGTAACGCTGCCAACACACAAGTACATCGCAACTCTAACCAAGCGGCATTTCTAGGAAGTGCACTGCTGTTACTGGCTGGAAGCACTCTAGAAAATGTCCCCAACATGCAAGACGCCAGCTAGCTAGCAGGCATTAGGAAAGGGAAATTGTACCAGAACTCCACACAAGGAAAACCATGGTAGAGCTTGGTGGTAGTTAGAACGGAACTCAAAAAACCCAAGTTTAAGTCTTGACTTTGCAAAGGCTTTTGCATGAGATGGGATGGGGAGGCTGTCCAAGCCTTTTCGCCCTTTCCTTATGCTCACCACAGACACCCGGGGTGGAAGAAGGGGACACCATTGGCTCGCTGGTCTGCTGTCAGATCCCGGGGGCTTAAGATGCCTTAAGGAGACCCATAGATAAAGCACATGCATTTTCCTCCCAATCACAAACATCCTCAAACCAGCACTATCAATCTCCTTTGAACAAGCCACCAACAACTTGACAAGGCCAGCACTGTAACAATTTAGAGTACCTGCTGCCAAGCTAGCTACTCACTATCTGGCTGTCAATCTTGACCTGACATATGCATATGCTACGTTTTCCAGCTTTCTGCTTTCTATCCTTTGTTTTGTAATCCCAGAATTACTGCAATTAAGGAATACTATCTCATCAAAATGCCTATCAGCACACTAGCTTGTAAACACTTGTAATAAGTATGGCTAATAAAATACAGTTTATTAGCCAACCTTGTACAGTATTTTTACAGCCTCTTCCACTCATCATTGAGAAAAATAAATCCTTCGCAGCTGTGCTGGAGCTGGCATTGCTGCCAGCCTCCCTTGGTCTCACCTGTAACGAGGTGAGTAATTAAAAGTCCTTATAGGA
Organism: Phaethon lepturus; assembly: GCF_000687285.1. Lineage (NCBI taxonomy): Eukaryota > Metazoa > Chordata > Aves > Phaethontiformes > Phaethontidae > Phaethon > Phaethon lepturus. Next base: position 159,174 of record NW_010520019.1, read on the forward strand.
GCAGCAGGGTTTTTATTGCCTGCTGCAATACTATCCTCTGCTCTTCTGACTGATGCAGAGAGGAACTGTTACAAATGTTGTTTCCAAAATAGATGAGCAATGAAACTTGCTTTTGTTGTGTTAAATGATGTAAAAATTCAGAATCTCAGCTGCTTGACAGTCCTTGTTTCCTCCCTTAGGATGCCAAGGAAAAAAATCTGGTGGCCCCTCACAAGTCTGGTGAATCAAAATCCCTGGCCAGGAGTGTGGAAGACCTGCCTGTGAATCATTGCAGTTAAAATGGTAACAAGCAAATAGCTGGAAGTGGGGTGGGGAGAAGCCTTCACTCCATAGGGTTCTCAGGAATCAGTTAGTCTGGAGTGATGATAGGGAAGTTGTTTGATTGTTTTGTTTGGAGTTTAAGGGAACTGTAAACCTTTTGCTTTTGTTTATGCCATGACCTTGCTTGCTCTTATGGGCATATGAACCACAAAAGAGGAACTTTGTAAAAAGCTTAAACCATTGATCCAAAGGAGAATGTTTCACTTAGTGGAAAAACTATTCATAGTCTTCTCTAGCACAAGATGCTGTTTTGTAGCAAAGCAGGTACTCGGTGAAGAAAATTATCATGATATATGGAGTTACCTTCCATGAGATCAACATAAAACCAAATGCTTGGCAGTAAACATAAACCTCCCACGTTTTCCTCCTTCTTCTGTCCTTTTCTCTCTTTTTATTGCCACATTCAGAAGTATAAATTGGTAATTTATTGAAAAATGAACGGTAACATTTACTGAAGTGGCACTATTTGCTACACGTTTTACTATGAAGAGAGTCTGGTTTTAGGAGCTTCTTTCTTTCTTTTTTTTAACACAAACATAAACAAAAATGATCCTAAAAAGATGATTAAATCTTTTCCTCCTTTTCTTGTTTGTTTGGGTTTGTTGTGTTTTGTTGTTTTTTGTTTTTTGTTTTTTTTTTAAAGAAACACTGGAATAAACCCATGGAAAGGAATAAGATTTCTTTGTGTGAATACTCTTCCCCATCCAGTCCTGATGTGGCATGCCAGCACTGCAGCCTGGAGGAGGTACCACAGATAGAGATGTGTCCAGGGAACCTGGGAACCAGCCAGCAAAAAAACCTCAGCGGTAAGAGTAAAAAAAAATCCCTGTGACCCCAGGTATGAATTTAGACTATTGACCTGCTTAAGGCAACACAGTCATCAAAGGGATTACTCCTCATTAGCACTTAAGCTGCTATGTTATACCTACTACCAGGTGTACATCCCCAGGAACAGCAGATCACTCCCTCAGCTAATGCTAGCAGTCATTTGCCCAGAGCATGGTGTGCAGGGAAGGTGAATCGCTGTTAGTGGCACAATTGACATACATGTTAAAAAAAAAATCCTTCCTCATGTTATAAGGCAACTCATGCGCTTAGGGCGCAGCAGCTCTGATCAGACAGACCAGAGGAGCTGGTTGTCCAGCTTGCCCCAAGTGTTTCCCTTCAGAGGAGGGTAACCTAAATCACAGCATCCTAGAGGAGGAGTTCATGGCTGTAATCCCTTCCAGCTGGGATCAAAGTGATATGTGGTGCTGCTAATTATAAAATGCTGTAAATACATATTCTAGCATACAAGTTTTCAAGGTTCCCTATAGAGCATAACCTCCTGGTCTTCTTGAGGCTCTTCCTTACCCAAGCACCTATAGACAGATTAGCTGCTGAACTGAGCAACTGAGGGCATTCTTTGCTGCCATTAACACATTTTAATGAAACTCATTTTATTAATATTTTCGCATATGTAAAGTAATTCAGCTGGACTGGAGACTGTCCACATAAATTCTCTGTGACTGTACTACTTACATTCTAATTTTCCCATTTCTGCAGAGCAAATGGCTCCTACCTTCTGCTATGTCCTGGAGCTGAATACAGTGATAACTCCTCGAATTGAATGGATTTAATTTAATTATCTGTCCCATGGAAAGTTATCACAACTTAGAGGGAGCAAGTCTTTGTCTGCCTAACTCCCCAGGTTTGTAACAAAGAGCCTAATGCTCTATATAATTTGTATAATTACAAGTGTAGGAAAATTGTATAGGATTTTTCCATAAGAGCACCATCCTGCATTGAGAGAAAACATCTCCTTATTATAAATGCATACTCTGAAGCACTCTAACCCTCTAAAAATACATCTTAAGAGTGAAGTTGTACTGTATTAAGCACTGTAGTATTCTATTTTATACAGTTCTTATGCAACCTCATTCACCAGATGCCTTACACAGTTCCCCCCGAAGGATTCAGGCATCCATTAAGTCATACTCTCACCAGTGGAGAGCCACAAGCAAGTGGAATGGGGGTGGATTTGGATTAGGTTCTCTGCATAAGTAGATTTTATACAGTTGCCTATTGCCATGGGTTAATATCAGAGGTGGAAGGTCAAACACCTCCACTGTGCATGGCAGGGAAAGGATGCTGGATTTGTGGTTCAGAAAGTGACAAAAAAATCCTGGGGACATGAGCCCTGCTCTTCAGTTGAGGCCCAGGAGCACTGCTGCTGGGCACAGCCCTTGGCCTGCAGCTTTGGAAAGCTGTTTTGATGGCTTAGAGACATTTGGACATGAGGCTTGAGACCTTGGCTGAGCCAGATAGTACCTGAGGTAACTAACGTAGGATAATAGTAAATTCCTTTTCCAAACACCTTCTGATGCAAATAGCTACTCTGTAGGAAGGGAAAACAAACTCCAACCCTGAGCAGTGAAAGGAAGCTCATGTAACTGGTGAAGACCAGGGGTTACACCTTGATCCCTTCCTGCTGGCTAGAAAGGCCCTTGGAGAAGACTACTGTTAAAGTGGGTATGACACTGCAAGTCCAACGGTCAGGGGGTTTTGCTTGGGCAAATCCCAACTGGCAAGAGCTGTGTATGGACAGAGAATGAGATGGTGGCTGGTCTCCAACAAGGCGTACTCTAGCTCTTTAGGTCTGTAGGACTTGCAAGTCCCACTCAGCGTCCAAATCAAACTTAATAAAAGTCATGGCTCTAATGATTGGAAGGTCAGACTCAAGCCCAGCAAATTGGTGAGAACAGGCAACTAAAGACAACTACCATTATTTAGGGTAACACATGAGTAAATATGTAATACAGCCTCCACTCTACACAGGATTAATTCTCAGATTAGCACCAGAAAACCATTTAAAAGTAATTCATATATGGCACTCAGTCTTAATGCACAAGTCTGAAAATCTAACCGATGTGGAAGTGGCTTTCTCCATCCTCTGACGGACGTAACATTTCTGTTTAAACACTGGGAGAAGATATTCTGTTTAGTTAATCCTGATCTGTTGAAGAAGATGTATTAAATCAGCACCTGTCACTTTTTAGTAATTCCTTAGAGTGAGCAGCCTTTGCGATGGATTTTCTCTGGCAAGGAATGGAACAGAAAGGGATTGTCATAAATGAAGGAATTCTGCGGAAAAGCCACTCCCAATTTAAAGCAGATAATGAGCACCAGAGCTAGTGTGGAAGCAATTAATTCTAAGCACTTATGAGACAATAAAATTTAATTATGGGTTCTTTGAAAACTGAAAACCCAACAATTATTGTTAATAGGCTTTTCTTGATGGCGGATAGTGAACAGAATTTGTTGAGGCTGTTTTTTTCCTGCAGTTAATTTAAAAAAAAAAAAAATCAGCTTTTAGTTAAGGATGCCTAGGCTTACACTAACATACAAAACAGTGCTATTGCGCTAAGTTTAGATCCCACAGGACAGAAATGCAATCTTTGAGGAAACTCTTCGATGTGCTTTTATATAATTGGCATTCTCCTCTCTGCTGAGGTCTCAGATCTTTATTATCTGTTCAGAGGTACTTTCATCTCAGAACAGCTGGATGTCTCCAGCTTCATTTCAGGCACATTCACGCTAGTAAGAACAGAAAGTGCAAGTGGTTGTTTTGTTTGCACTCATTTAGCTGCTGTATGAGAGCTCTAGTTGGGGAGTAACGGTGGTGGTAACCCAGACCACAGCACAACCAGGTGACTCCTGCTCTGTGTTGATGTGGCTGTGGCTTACATTGACTCTTCCCACACCAGATACTGCTGCAATTTCAAACAGAAAATTAACTACTTCCCCTCCACTCTAGCAGTGTATTTCACCCAGCCTGAACTGCATGAGGATGGAGAAGGACCATCAGTTAAATTCTGGTATTTCTCATTTTGATGCTCCACCCATCTGTTTCTCTCCCAGCTAGCTACAGAGCATGACTTCTCTTGCACTTCAAATAGTTTCCAGCCCTTTCAAAGTCTAAGAACCTCTGAGGCTATCATATCTACCAGAAATTACTTAAAAGCATTTACTAACAACTGTAAGCTAACAAATCTGGAATTTGCCCGGTGACTTAAATGTCAACCTTTCTTCCCCTCTCTGTCGGTGCCTTTCAGGGCCTGAGCCTAAGTGCCCTTAGAAGTCTGTATTTTCTCTGTCTGGTTTGCACAGTGTTCAGATGCAGAATGGCATTACTATATGCTGTATATTACTGATGTCCATGATAACATGGGCATAATACCTCTTCCTCACCACCATTACAGGACTTCTGTGCTTACTTGTGTCAAGCTCTAACAGACATGTTTTGTTGTCCATATGAAAACTATATAGGAGAGTCTCCCCATGAGATACTATTGCTGAGGCACCATGTTCTTGGGTACCCACACAGCATCTCTGAATGAGATACTGTCATGGTTTAACCCCAGCCGGCAACTAAGACCCACACAACCACTCACTCACTACGCCCGGTGGGACGGGGGGGAGAATCGGAGGGGTGAAAGTGAGGAAACTCGTGGGTTGAGGCAAAGACAGTTTAACAGGGAAAGCAAAAGCCGCGCACGCAAGCAAAGCAGAACAGGGAATCCATTCCCTGCTCCCCGTGGGCAGGCAGGAGCTCAGCCATCTCCAGCAAAGCAGGGCTCCTTCACGCGTAACGGTGACTTGGGAAGGCAAACGCCGTCACTCCCAACGTCCCCCGCTTCCTCCTCCTGCCCCCAGCTCTACACGCGGAGCATGACGCCGTATGGCACGGGGTGTCCCTTGGTCAGCCGGGGTCAGCTGTCCCGGCCGTGTCCCCTCCCGACGTCTTGTGCCCCCCCCGGCTCCTTGCTGGCGGGGTGGGGTGAGGAGCAGCAAAGGCCTGGGTGCTGTGTAAGCGCTGCTGCTCGGCTGAGCCAAACGCCGCCCGGTGTTATCAATGCTGTTTCCAGCACAAATCCAAAACATGGCCCCACACTCGCTACTGTGAACAAAACCAACTCCACCCTAGGCAAAACCAGCACAGACATAAATGATACCGCATTGCTGAGACCTTCATTTCAGGATCAACAGCTCAGGCTAAGCTGCAAAACAGATAAATACTGGTTCCTCTATAGCTGTTGGAAGAGTACTACAAAAGGTTTCAATGCTTATTTTAGGATATACTATGAACTCAGACCTGCTGACAGTAGGAACACACTATTTATTTGCTTTCAGCTGGCCACATCAATGCATTCAAAATTTGACTATAGGCTCAGGTTTGACCTTC
>NW_010520020.1:0-5318 GCF_000687285.1 Phaethon lepturus
TGCTCCCGCGGGCCCTCCTTCGCCGTTACCGTTCTTTTTCGCGCGTCTTCCGCTAATTCAGCGCTCGGTTTGCGGGGAGGCCGCTGCGAGCGTCCCGTCTTGTCTCGGTTGAAAGGCAGGCAAGTGCCCGCGGGAGGTGATCGGCGTCCTCCCCCCCCCGCGCCCGGGCGGGCTTTCCCCGCGGGGGGCTGGGGAGGGGCCGGCGAAGTTACTCGGGGGCACCTGCTCGGGGGATAAGTGAGCACAAAGACGGGAGGAATTACTTAAAGGGTTGGGTCTGTATGTGGGTTTTTTTCCGTCCGCTAATCCAAATAAAAACCAGGAGAGAAATACCCAGCTTTTTACTACTGCGTGTAGGCGAAACATGACCGGAGGGTGTTCACTGGAAAGTGTGTCATCCCATATTCTGCTTACGCATAAATCCAAGTATGCCACTTATCTGAAAAGCCAGGCTGGTAAAAGAGCACCTTTCATGTTGTTTTGGAAGAGAGTAAACTCTAAAAAGCAGCTGTTATTCCCACCTAAGACTCTGCCACATAGGAACAGTTGTACTAAGCCACCGTCTGCGTCACTAGTCAAACTTTCTGGCTGCAGACAGACTGGACTGGTTGTGTAGCAGATCTGTCCTTCCCCCCTCCCTTGCTGACAAATCCTTGTAGTCATGAATATCATACCAAGAAAAAAAAAACCCGGTTTTAATAAATCCTGGAAAGTACCCCAAGAGAATCGGGGCTGGGATATGCAGGTCAGGCTGGGGGCCTGGAGGAGTTTCCTTGAAGCCACTGACTTCTCAGCAACTTTCTTTGTTAATTAACAGAGAGTTGTGATTGCATCACAAGTACTAGTCGTGGGGATTTTGTTAAAAAAGCTTGCTCTGCTCTAAGAATTTTTCTGCAGCTTTCCTGTTTTACTTCATCTGCAGTTGAAAGCAATCATCATTTTGTTACATCTTTCCCATAGCAACTGCAAGTTCCAGGTGAGTGCCATATAAATAATCAGCGAGACGTATTATTGTATTGTATTATACGTATACAGTAGTGTTTCAGGGAACTTTACAGACACTTTTTTTTTTTTCCTTTTTCTCAACAACCGAAAAAGAGAAGTATATGTGAGGTAAAACAGATGGGGACAGATTCCTTAAAAACCAATCTGTGAACAGGAGATAACTTAAAAAAATCTGAACAAGCTCACAACTCACGCAAACAAAAGAACGCCCCAACCCAGCAGCCAACTAAAGCTGGAGAGCCCACAAATGTGCAGGCGCCTAAATCTTCGATATTGGAGTCAAAAGTACATAAATGTCTGCTTTTAGGAACGCTCGCAGGCATCGCAGCTTGGACCCCCCATCTGCTTACTGCCCATCCTCGTGTCTGCCCTCTCCAAATAGATTCTCTTGCACATCTTCAGCAATGGACTGCTACCTTCCCTCACGGAAGAGCTGACAGCAAATGCAGATGGAGTTGTCTTACCTTCAAAGCGTTGTAGAATCACACAAATTTAAAAAAGACTAGTTAAGCCCACCGTAATTCTGAATGAGCGGTCACACAGTGGTTCAATGTGGTTTATTTTAGCTCCATCATTAATTTGGATAAATTTTTTTAGCAGCTGTCAAGCTGCTGGAAGCAATAAATTCCTTGCTTCCAATACTGGCTTGGCCCGGCACACCTCACTGACTAACGTGACTGGCCACTTCTGCAAACGACCTGTTCATACAAATGCAGACAGTAACTGTTTTTTCATCTTCCTCTATTAGCTTTGCCTGTTCATGGTCCATATTGAAACAGTCTAGGTTCCCCATGTTGTAAAACCTGGTTTAATGTTTCCAGGACGACAGGAAATGCTAGTTGAAGGAGTTAAAGAAGAACTATGAAAAAGGTGAACAGAGAATTGGGTAGTAGAAAAGAACAGCTCTGCAAGAGTTGCCCTCTGTTATAGTCACGTTATTGCTAAAATGTATTCTAAATTGTATATTAATTCATAAGTAATTTTGGGACGTGGCAGTTTCTTGGCATCATAGTGCAAGTAACAAACTGCAAGTTTGTGGGAACTTGAAATAATTTTGCTGCATGTAGAATGAAATGGCATGTTCTAAAGCATTACTTCTATCAAAATTAATTTGGATATACTCCAAATACGGAAACTATTGGTGATAAGTTTTTGTTTATGTGTTTTTAAGTAGCTAGAAAAAACAAACAGTGCTTTAACAATACAAAATGGGCAGCCCACAGTCCAGTTGTGAGAAATAGTATTATACGATAAAATCACTGCCATGAGCAGTAGTAGTGCAAGAAAGAAAAAAATCGTACAGGAGAAGACTTCTATTTAAGTAGCTGTATGAACAAGTATAAGTTACTGCTTCCTTTCACAAAGTTAGTCATCAGGTGTGCTGATTATTTTTAAGTCATTTGATGAGTAAAAATATTCTGACTTGGTCCTGGAACCAGTACAGCTTTAGGAAAACAGTGCTCTGCCCTGAACCAACGTGACTGTACTTTTCCCTTTTTTTCCATACTAACCTCTTAGCTCTCAGGAATCAGCATGGTTGCCACTTCTTTTTTGCTTAACGTGGTCATACTTGCATTGTCTGTCTGTCTGTATAGCAAGTTGCTCTGCGTAAGTGTAAACTTTTAGAGATGATAGAAAATCGATGCTGTTTATGAGATGTGAACACAGACTGAGCCCCCCCCCCTTTTTTTTTAATTGTCTGCAACCATAGTGTCTCAAGATGTGACTGCAGAAGCCTCACAAGCTGGTTAGTGTTACGCTAGGTCGGTACTTGGATGGACAGAAATTCCTACAGGAACTGTAACAGGTGATTAGTCCAGATGTAGGGTTTTTTCTCTCTGAGTCAGTGCTGAGCTGAACAAGTCATCTCGTGTCCTGTTGGGGGAAAAGAAATAACATCTTCTGGGGAGGTGTACAAAGGATCTAATCACCCATTACACAACTGATGTAGTTTAAGGTATTTTTGTTGGAACAATATTTATTTTCTTTGTAGAATATTTTCGCTATTTTTTTAGATCAGCAAGATCTCCGAGACAGAGGGGAAGTCTGATTTCAGAGTGGCCACGGATGGCCCGTTGCATTTTCAGTACGTAGGTGATGGAGATGTGGAAAGAAATTCCACCTCTATGAGGATTATTAAACGATTGTATAAAGTTACTAGTTCAATTCTGTAACTGTAGGATTGATCTTGGAAAGAAATAAAAGTAAAGTTCTGAAATTGTGTTCTGTTTCAGTCCTGTATTACTCTTTTATGTCTGATCCTTCTCTTTTTTCCTGTAACTGGAATTTTTCCTCGACATGAAATTACCACTAAAAGATCTCGAAAAATTTGCCAAGCAGTGTTTTTCTTAGAGGTGAATACTTAAAAATACTTAGAAAATTACTTTTTAAACAAAATTACTTGTTAGCATCTTTTTAACAGCTTTAAGACGACTATTGCAAAATACAGTAAAGAACAGTCCACTGTAAGATCAGTATGACTCAGCCTTTTATTTACACAACCTCATTATTACGTAGCATGTTTCCATTATTTTAAAACTAGGACTGTCCCTAAACATAAGAATTTAAGGGAGCTTGTTCCACGACATTACAAACCCAGAGGTTATATTGGTCAACAAGCTTGCCCGATCTCATTTTGAATCAAGGCTATTTGGCTATTAAAAGCGTCTAAAAGCTGCCATAGCATTGCAGTAATCACTAACTTAAAGTAGAAGGAAAACTATATGCAGAGTCGGAGCAAGCCAAAGGTTATGAAGACTGCATTTCAGAGTAAATGTACTTGAAGGTGAAGAACCTTCTGACAGCTTAAGGAAGGTATTATTACTCAGAAGCACAACTTGTTTGGAATATATAAATAATAATCAGCATCATTTTCCCAATTATCCCATACAAAGCTGTGGATCTCCTGTATTTAATAAAGGCATTCTACTGCATAATGATTTAAAGTTAGAATACCATGAAAGTGTTTACTGCTAATACTGTACCAATACTAAAATAAGTTATTTGCGTGTTTCCGGAACCCAGGTACGACGCACAGCTGATATTAAGTAGCTGCAATTACAAATTGCAAACGAAAATTAAAGCGACTCAGGCTGTGCTTCTGGCTTAGAGTTTGCAGTTTCTGGTTCTAAGTGTTCATTTGGGAAGCTGGAAGTTCACCTTGCCAACTGCAAAATACTGTTTTTCTAGTGGGATTTAAGATGAAAACTGCAACCAGTCTTGTGCTGCTGCACAGTGTCTGTTAACTTCATCACAAGAACAGTAAATTCATAACGGATCTGGCTCTTAACTTGGAAAATTCAAGGTCCTGTTGGTTCAGGCAATATTTGTCTTTCATTTGTGGGGCTTTTGTTTTGGCTTTTTTTTTAGATTTTCGTGAAGCAATCCCTTTAGGGGAACATATATATGGCAGACATTTGAGAAGCTGAGTAGGGCACCTAGGAACATGCCAACAGAGAAGGAGTCTTGCACTCAAAATCCAAATGGTTTCTTTCCTGCTCCGTTCATAGGGCCGAGTGACAGGCACTAACGTAACCAAGTTCTCAATACAAGTGCAAAATGGGTGTCATTTTCACTAGTGGTTTTTTTTTTTCCTCTGTGGATTATGGGTGACTGGCATGTCAAAAACCCCACCTGCTTCTCGGGACGGACCAGCTGGTACCGTTTTGGGAAACTCAGTGAGGTCCAGTTGGACAGGGAAAAAAAAAAAATACTACTCTTGGGCTTTCCTTTTTTTTGGGTCAGACGCCCAGCACGTTACTTTGACTCCTTGGGCAGTCACTAGTGTTTGATAAACGCTGAACAAACTGCCCCGTAAGTTTAGTCACCAGTAGCCGGGCTGCGGGGATAAGCTCTTCCCGGGGGCTCTTCCAGTCGGAGCAAGAGCAGAAGGCGGTTCGGTCCCGCCCTTTCCGTAGCGCGCGTAGGCTGGCGCGGCGCGTTGTTCTGCTCGCGGGCTGACCCCGAGCGGGCTGTGACTGGCAGGGGAAGGAAGATACAGCCGCTCCGGCTACACCCGGCTCGTACGCACGCGCGTGCGGACGCACACACGTGCTGTTTTTCCGCAGACTTACCTGGTGACGCCAGCTGAAGGGATCAGCTTGTCTGTACCGGGTAACTTGAATACTGAAAGTGTGTAATGAGGTGTTTTGATTACACCGAGACTGCAGCAGGCGGCTTCGGGGAGCACGTCCTGCTCCCTTGCCCCAGGGACACCCGCAGGAAAGGCCTAACTTCACCGCGTCCGGGAGAATCCCCGCAGGTTTCTCTTCCCCCGCTGCGGCCCTGCGGGCGACGGCAGCGCCGGGAGGGGT
>NW_010520020.1:5328-21403 GCF_000687285.1 Phaethon lepturus
CGACGTGCCGGGAATCTCCCCGAAACCACAGGGCCACGCGGCAAAGTCCCCGTGTAATTACTGCTGTGCCTGACGGCCATTATCCCGGGGTTAAGGCAACAGCTCTCCTTTCATTGCCCGTCTATATATTGCTGTGTCACACGCAGCCTGGTTTTAAAAACTGCTGCCGTAGGACTGACTGCGTTTGTTACGATGCCTTCGACTTGCGTCCAGGCGCCTTTGCTTTCTTACTTGGTTTTACGGTTTTCCAGCACGAGTCGGGAGGCTCCATTTCTCAATCAGGAGATGGGAAGTGGTTGTTCCTGGGGCTTTCGCGATTACAGGCCCTCTTTCCCGGCAGAAGGCACCATCGCAGGCTGAGAAGAAGCTCTGCAGAGTGTACGCGGTGTTTCAGTCCTCCGCGTGCCCAGTTCCACTTCTGAACTGCTCTGCTTTCAGGAGTGGTAGCTGAAAGCCTCTAAACAGAGTAAAATGCCATTTTTTGGAATCGAAGCATAGTAAGTAGGGGAGCTGTCATTCCAGGAATAAGTTTTGCCTTGGTTTGCCTTAGCAGCACCCTACTTTGAAAAGTCTTCTCCATTTGTTGGAGTTCAGAAGTGACTCGAGCCCTTTGCTTCCACCGTGGTTCAAGCCCCATAGCCTGCTATTTCCACCTGCAGCTTGACCATACCGAAAATTAGCAAACAGCAAGGCCCTAGAAGCACAGCAGTACATTTCCCCAGGCAAAAGAAAAGATCATACTCTGTCGTTGATGTAGAAACTGTCTTACATCATGTAGTCACGGATGTAACTGAAAGGAAGATGTAGCCCAGACTATTTACTCTTCTGTATAGTTTAAACAAAAAAAAAAAAAAAAAAGCCATGTCAAACATGATCACATTCCTACATCAAGTGAAAAGAAAGAAGCCGGTCGTCATGTTTTCACTGCAGTCGCCTTCCATCGGGATTAAGAACTGAGTCATAGCTACCCGTGTGGTTTTTGCCCATGTTACACGCAGCAGCCTCATTAGACCCAACAGATATTTCAAAGTCATTTTTGGGGGGCAGGAAGGAGTTAATTAGCCACTAGACATAGGCAAAAACTTCCTCTATTATGAACTTGTGACAAAATAGATCATATTACTTCTACAGTCTACTGAGAAGAGCTCCTGTTAAATTCATGCCCAGAAGCTGAATTCTACCGTTACACACTTGGTTGCCCGTCCCCTCTTACACTGCTGGCATTAAGTAATCCAGAATTAAATGTGTGTCTTTGGCTTTTCACTGTACCATAGTATACTCCGTGCTGCTTTCCATAGGGAAATGAACACCCACACCTGGTTTTGTGCTTCTGGTGGGTGGTATACTAGAATTTCAGGTTTTTTTATGAAGCTGTAGTTCGGTTTAACGAGGCAGAGTGGTGGGAAGAGGAGAGAAAAGGTGACAAATATGGGACAGATTCCCCAGCCACATTGCATTTTTAGCTTGTGGGATATAGACAAAACCAATGGGTATCGAGTTCTACCGGGCTGAAGTCAGTATCCGTCTTGGAGCCGTTTTCTTCCCGGGAGCTTGGGCTCAGTGAAGAAGCCATCTGCGTGAAGCTATGACTGCATGGCTTCCTTCTCTTTGCAGAAAAAATGTCTGCTGCTGCTCTATGACATTTTTCTCTCAGTAAAATATTTAGATGGTGGTTGATTACAACGTGTCTGGTGAAAATAGGTCAAGTTTGGTATTTGAATGCCCTGGAAAAACTAGCAATGTGTTTGCCATGTGCACCAATCTCCGTCCTACTTAAAAGGACACTTTTAAGTCTGGACATTGGCAAACCTGGCTTTGGAGCTGGAAATTTGATAGTTGCTAGTGCTGCTGAAGAGAGTAATTAGAGGGTGTTTTCTGCAGTTGAACTAACCTTCAGAGAGAGACTTTCCTCACAGTGTTTGCTGGCAAGCGGGAACACATTCGTGCAGTAAAAAAGTCTCTGAGAAGCAGGTTTAAAGAAGTCAAGTAGAATAAGCTTACTCTTAATATATTCGTGTATCATTTTTGAAAATAAAGTCTAGAAGTAAGAGCAGTGAGGATGTAGTTTCTCACCTGTTCAGAGACTGCAGAAAAGAGGGTTACGTACTCTTTCTTCATCATGGAGTTAGGCATCCAAGTCTAACCTAGTTACCCTAAGCTGCATCTAATCCATGGAGAAATAGGCATCCCTGGGAGACGAGCTGTCAAATTCCAAGTTGGGTCACGTGAATCGTCATCAGGAAACACTTATTCTATTCATCCCGCCAGGTTAACTAGCTCTGGTTTTGCCCCGTAGTTGTTTTTTATTTTCCTGTTTGTTTGCAGGGGAATTTAAAAAAAATCAAATCAAACCCCACTGCTGCTGCGAAAATGGAAAGGAAAGATTGCCTTGTAATTGCGCAGTGCTTGCCAACCGCAGATCATAGGATATTTAAACAGAATAACAGTTCACTGTGTGTGGGTGGACCTGGAGAGTGGCATGGTGGAGTAAGAAGCAAAAAAAAAGTCAAGCAAAGCTCATACAGTGGCCAACTTCCACATAAATCCTCAAAATAAGACTCATGAGTAATTAACGAACTATATAGGTGTGTGGTGACAGATGGTGAATTTAAAAAATATTTGTGGTTTTTAAGTATGTCTTTCGGAGAATTAGTTGCAACAGTTTGTTGTTCACTTGATCGTTTTACAGTGATTTTTCCCTCCCAACTTCTCTCAGTGCAAACTTTTCAGCTTTTTCAACCTTTCTTTTCTCAGAGTAGAAACATACTGACGGTTCAGACTGATCCTACAAGCTGGAGAAAGTGTATTTGCCAAAGTCCTGCGCAGACGCTATTTACCGCTCTCTCAGCAGATGGAGGACGGCGGCAACAGTGAAAAAGATGCACTGATAGTACCGCTGTTACTCTGTCAGTATCATTACAGAGATCAGTCGATGAGCCAAGACATCTCTCGCTCACTACACCAATTGAGAGAGATGTGAATAACCTCTTTCCCCTCTCCCAATTTTAGCGCAGAATGTCACAGTGGTTTCAAAGAAATGGACCTATGAATATCAACCACTATGCCAATAAGAAGAGCGCCGCGGAGAGCATGCTGGACGTTGCCCTGCTGATGGCCAATGCATCCCAGCTGAAAGCTGTGATGGAGCAAGGACCTTCTTTTTCCTTCTACATCCCACTTATCGTTCTTATCAGCCTGTCGCTCACGCTGCAAGTTATGGTGGGAGTGCTCCTGATATTCCTCGGTAGGTAGCAACAGCAAGAACCATTGGTTTACGTGTATTTTTCTTATAGGTTGCAACCTATAAGATGGTATGTAAGGTGCTATATAAAATTCCCTTTTATTTTTAAAAAGATGTTATATTTGTTGGTTGACGTGTATTTTTCTTATAGGTTGCAATCTATAAGATGGTATGTAAGGTGCTATATAAACTTCCCTTTTATTTTTAAAAAGATGTTATATTTGAAAGTTCTTACCTCAGGATTGGTTGAAGTTTTCTCTTAAGACCACTGAAATAATGCAGTAAAAGGAGTAATGGCAGCTTTATGTGGAATCTTCGGTTTTGATCAACTTCCTCATACTCATTTGCCCAGAGCATGAATATTTTTCTTCTCAGAAGGCCTGAGGAGGAAGGAAAATGATGAAATACTGTAAAAGAAACATTAGTAGGCCAGACAGGATCATGCAGCCTGCCCAGTTACATAATACTGTTTCTTCCAAGACCTGTTACTTAGTCTTACGACCAAAATGTATTTGTTCCATATCAGTCATATCATAAGTAATATTATAGGAATATATTGGGAAGGTAGAACTCCGAAACAGAGGTGAAAGTTGAAATGTCCCATCTTCATGTTGGTGTGGCATATTGTCTCCGGCTTGTTTGTGTTTCAGCAATCAAATCAAAGGTTGCATAGCAAAGGCTTGACAATAATGAAAAAAACACCTTAGTTTTAAATTTAGGAAATTATTCAAAGCATCCTACATCTCTGGGTGAGGAATGGTAGAAGTGTACTTGTTATTGTTAATTTTCAAACCTGTGTTAAACTGAAATTGAAGTTAGAAAGAAAAATAGTTTAGTTAGAGCAAGATTTTGCCACAAGAAGATGCCTCATCTATTATCCACATACTATGACTTCAGTTAAAAACTTTGAAATGACATATAATGTGAAAACACAGTCCAGGTAGCATGCTGGGACTTCAGATGGATTATCCTGAATTCTGCTTATTGCTAGGGAAACCTTTTCTTCTTTCTGCCAAAGAAATGTGATGTAAAATACCTTTAACATACGCTAGCAATCATTTCGAGAGCATGAGTTCAAATAGGAGTTGTGTTAGTGCATGCTTTGGACACATTTAATGAGATAGCTGTTAAATTAGTCCCCTGCTCCCTTCCCTCCCCCCCTCCTTTCTGTCTTATTTGTTGAATTACGGACCTTCACATTCCTAGAAGTTCAATGCCACGTCTTTGCTGTTCTCAAAAATAGAGGTTCCACTATTCAGTATCAATAGATACAATGCTGTGAGGCACAAGGACCAGTACTTATCACTAAAAATAAGGTAATTTAAGTTAGTATCACTAGTTTAGTAGCACACATATGTCCCACACCCTCTGCCTTATTCTGTAAGGGAGAATATTGATCTAAGTAGCTATAGAACCAGGCTCATTTCTAAAACAATGTCATCACTAAGTGAGAATGAATTACCCAAAAAAGCCCAACTAAAACTCCAGGAAGAGTGAAGAGACAGCACTCTTCTGGAAATGGGATTTTTCTGTTTTGACCTTAAACAAGTCTTCAGTACTGCTCTTTGCTGTCTTAACCTACTGTGATACTTTCCCCCACGCTTTTGCAAGGCAGAATGCAGAAGGAATCCAGTGGCACTTTGCAAATTTGCTGAAAACCTGTGGCATTCATTAGCAGCACCCAAAACCCTAGACCATAACTTTGGAGAGTCGATCAAAGATACCTGTGGAAATCAGAGGAAATATTTAGGTTTCCGCGTGAGGTGAACCCCGTGATTCACTGAAATCAATGACGCCTTCACTGGTAGGAAACAGCTATGGATCACTTCTTTTGCTAGTGATACGCGATCATTTATTCTCATAACTAGTTTTAAATCTTTCCCTTTAAATTAATGGGTTCTATATGACAGATCTTAAGTCTACCGTAAGTGAAAAGCCTTGAAGGTGATAGCCAGAGTTCACACATGGCATTTACCAAGCTACAGGTGCCACCTTAGACGTCTTTGTTAGTCTTTCAATGTTTCGTTTTTGAACACAACTGAAAGAAACAACTTTCTGTTCAATGAGGAAGTTGCTAGGAAATCAGGATACATAAGGCTTGTGCTATTGATACACAGCTGATGTTGCATTTTTCTTTCTCATGAAAGAGTAAGAATACAGCTGTGTCTGCATTTGGTAGAGTTGGTACCCAAGCAAAATCCAGGCTCAGAGTAGGTTCCAGAAAGGGACTGGAAAAATCAACCTGATGATACTGGGGAATGTGGGAAGAGAGTCATGGAACAATCAGCAAAACACTCCTGTGTTTCTTGGTTGAAGGCATCTCCCTGATGGTTGTTTCAGTCAAGCAGGCTTTGAGGCTGTAAACAAGTTCCCTGTTTTGTCTTGGGCAATAATTTCTCAATATACACTGAGAAATTGCTTTTTAATGTGGTTTTTTTTTTTTTTTTTTGCCAGACATTGCCAAAGTGGCTTCCATCTCTGTAATTTTTGTCTCTGTCACATTGAGAGTAAAAAGCGTACCCAGCAGCCCCAGCTCCAAAGTTGGGCCGAGGTAGCGTTGACAGACCACGTAGCAAACAGCGAGGTTCGTCAGGAGCTCAGCCTGCGCTCTGCAGCCAGCGGCGGCGGTAGGTTTGCCGTACCGAGGGTGGCAGAGCCCTCGGCGCACAGTGCGGTGCTGCTGGAGCGGTGCCGCCGTGCTGAGCTCAGAAGTATACTGAAGACAGGCAATAGAATCTGAAGGTACAAAGCTGCAGGCATCGTAGCAAGAACTTGCTTTTCACAATATGCATTTGGCAGTTCTGGCCCGCAGGAACAGTTTGCCTTTCTGTCCAGCCGCAAAATTCTGCCTCTTACATGCTCTCGCAACTCCAAACAAAAGTCTCTGCAACCATCCAGTTTCTTTCCTTGAGACAGAGGTTTATCCCAGGAGCTACAAGTTTTCACAGTTCTCTACTAGGGATTAAAAGCTTTTCCTCCTTCAAAAGACCCTTTCACAAAAACATTTTGAGAAATATTTGGCAAACTTCTTGAAAGTGATTTGCTAATCTTAACTGTTTGGAAGAAAAGCAAAGAATGTCTTGAAATAGCTTAAGTGGCATGAAATCATAGTAATCTAATCCCACTATAATAAAATACTTAAAGACTAACTGTTCTTAAGAACGTTTTCGCAAACACCCTCATCGTAAGTACTATAATCACAAAGATAGGATTACTGCAATTCTGCTTCAAAATTTAGAGCACCACCTAAACTGACACGTATTTGGACAAAGGGACAGCTCTGAAAGTGTCCACTCTCCTTGGAGCATGATTTCCTTTAACTCACAAAACATGTTAGGCAGTTACTGCCTTTTCTGTTTTAAACCAACTACCTGAAATGCCTTTTTCCCATACTTCAGAGTTAATTGTTCCATTCCATTTATTCTGCTTCATTCACATGACGGTACTAGAGTCCTTCCAGGTACTGTTGGGATGCAAGCATCCATGTAGCTCCAGATGCTTTACAGACAGCATTTTCCGGTTTAAGTACTGCTGAGCTTAAATTATTTCACGCCTATAGAGGTGTGCAGTAGCTTAAGCTTTTCAGATAGTTCCGCCACGCTGTTCTTCAGTGCTTTGACCGGCCCGTGATGTTTGACTATACTGCTTTAGCGAACAGGACTTGAACGGTCGCCCAGAATTCCTTGAAACCAAAACAGCATCAGACTTCTTAATTAGGGACAGCGGGTGAACCTGGCTTTTAATACTGCAGCATCACGAGTGTGTTTGCCACCACTTCTACTTAACTGCTTCAACAAGCAAGTGAGTCTTGGTTCTCTGGTTAAGTTCTGCAAGCGTTGACAGGGTCATGATGTTAAAAGCAAATAGCAGAGTTTAGCTTATGCAGTAGAGCCGTAAGCTCTAGGTATGCGCCTCTCAGAGGGAGCTCAAGGTTTTATTTATGTTGCTGTAAAAACTTGTCAGGTATAAACTTTCTCTCACATGTCCTGTACGTGCACACGCAAGTGATCTATGCATTTAAGAACTAGGAGCCTTAATAGGCAAAAAACATCCTCCAAACACGTTCCAGAGTTCGTTGGCACTCATTCCACCAGCATGGAAGACATTTAGCAGAGGGTCTGAGCTGCGGAGCCCTTACTGCAAGAGAAGAGAGGCAGAGGAAAATCGGGGGTTTCCGCACGGTATCAGGCAAGCGTCCCCAGACTTCGTACTGTCCTGTACAAGCACATGCTTTCCTCTTTCGCCAACTCTATTATCAGTCCAATGTAACTCATTTTATGTGTTTTCACAAGGCCTGGAATCAAAGCTTAAACTAAATTAATGCCATCTTCCTTGTGTGTTCCTCCCCCGCTCCCATTAGCAGTTCAACCAAAGAACAACTGCGAGAAACAAAAGCAAATGTTTACACAGCTGATGCTCTCTGTAAAAAGGAGTGCAGCTACACTGCTTGGAAATCTTCCTCTGCCTGACAGATATAATGCCCTTGGTTTATAAAAACAGAATCAGTGGCAAAGCAGGGAGTGCAGCTGGGGAAGGGCACCAGTACAAAAAAAAAAAATCCAGCACTGGTGAAGAGATTGGGCTGTCTGTGAAGAACCCGTAGCACTTCAGTTGTAGGAAATTTAGCTTCCTTCCATCCTGTCGGGGCTTCAAGCTGCATGTATTCATGGCTGAAATAATTTTTAAATGCTTGAAGTCTGCAATAAAACTGAGATCAAGAACTCAGAAGATTTCCAGTAATGTTTATGTATCCATTGCTTTCCATGTGCGGCCACAGAGATTAGGTACTAATTACTGGAAGCTAATCGGCTCCTTGTGGTTAAAGATCTTCCCCTTAGCACTTCTACTGACACTGCAGAATCCTACTTCCCTTTTAAGTATGACTGATGCAAATAGCTCAGTGTAAGAGAAATTCTTGAACTACACGAGTAGTGAAGACTTTTATTCTGGATTTTGAAAGATACATGTAATTAAAACTTTTTTTTTTCCTTTCTCTTTGAAGTAAAATATGACCTTAACAACCCTGCAAAACACGGAAGGCTGGATTTCCTCAACAACCTCGCAACTGGACTAGTATTCATCATAGTGGTTGTGAATATTTTTATCACTGCCTTTGGAGTGCAGAAGCCAATTGCTGAGTCAACACCAAGACAGTAAGAACGAGGTGAGTGTCATGTCTCTGCACCATGAGGTGGTAGGGCTGAGCACACAAGAATGCAGCACACCTCAGGGCATAGCTTTCAAAATAGCCACGAGCTTATCTATACAGTTCTAGTCTTTGAAGATAAGTGAGTTTACTTCAGACTACTGCAAAAACAGAAGCTATGAGGTTACAGGACATTTGTAAATGTAGAGTTCAAAAGTTCACGTCAGCATCTTCCTTTGTCAGGGACCCCTTGCATGTGTCACACATAGGAAGTGTAAATATTGTCCCTCTGGCTTAGCCACTCCTTTTCCTCATTGCTGACTAAGCCAAGAAGGGAAACAACATTTGTTTGCTTCCTCCAAATGCCTTTTTTTTTTTTTTTAAGACAGGTTTGCAATATACTGCATCCAGTCTGTTATGAAGACTTAAGCTTTACCCAAGTAACTAGGGCTGTTAAGGCCAACATACCATACTACACATCACCGGTGCCCTTCAGCTCCTATGCAGATAGCGTGGCTTTTCTGTCCGCCTTCAAGGCTTTTGCTTTGTGGGAGACTCAGCCTGCAAAGATGTGCACTATCACGCTACTCGATACCTGCCATCATTTAGAACACCACTGTTTTCTCTACCTGCCTTTTAAGGTTTGTTACTTACTTATACAGAAGGATAAATATAGGAATTGTGAGAATCAAAATGGCTGTCTTCCTGGCATCATAGCTATAATGAACAATCTGGGAGGAGTTAAACCTAAATTGTGTCAGGTAGCCCAAGAAGTACTATAGTCCTACGTCTGCCTTTGAAATCGCACTGCTAAGTCTGTGTGTGCCAACATCGCTGCGGCTCTTTACCTTCCAAATCTCAAGTCATGTTCAGAAGACCTGCTCAAGAAGGAATTACTTGAGTTTCCTGGCAAGCCACAGTGGCAGACTGGCAAGCTACTATGCAGACAGCCCATACATGTAACATTATTGGTTTGAGTTAACTTCTAGATTAAGCCCTTTCTCCATGAAAAAGAAGATACAAGGCATTTAAGCCCCTAATCTGAAGATGAATGACACAACAGAAATCTGTAGCAAGAATGGGAACTAGACAAAAATCTATCGTGACTCTAAACAGCATGGGGGAAATCAGTGCAACAAATTGCTAGGAAGATGAAGAATGAAACTCATTTATGTCTGGGTGTGGGCAGAATCATCTGCTTTAACCAAAACCTGTGAAATTCTGGCAGCAAAATAAGATCGTTTTATTGCATTTTCTGGCCATAGTCTCTACAAATAAACTAATAAATATTTAATTTTAACAGCAAAGAGCACATAGATTATCTGAGATATTGTCAGAATTATAGGTAGAACGTCTGTCTCAGCAGTATGTATTAAAACAATACTGAAACACTAACTGCAAAATTGCACTGGCAAAGCCAAAAGAACCGAATGAAGGATTATTGGAATTTAGGTATCTTCACAGGAGAAAAGCATGCACAATAGCCAGGAACAGAGGCAAGGGCAAGAATCCGAAATAGGCATCGAGAAATTCAAATAATGGACAAGGTGGCATACCAGAATCCCAGCCATACTTCTTTTTGATACAGCAAAAGAAAAACTTTTTTTTTTTTAAAAAAAAAGGGGGGGGGAGACAGGAGAAGCAGTTTTTGCCTATCACACCGGTGTATGCTGAGTAAAGAGGAAGATGAGTTGACAATCCAGTCCCAAGTCAGGTAGTGCTTTAATGTAACGGTATGCTGAGAAGTCAGCTAATACCCAGAAGGTAGGTATCACACCCCTTGCCTTACCCGGACACTGGATGGAGGAGCTCACCCACGTTTCGCTTGCTGTTTCTCTTCTAGTACCACGTTCTCCAGTGAGGTGCTTTGCTGATTCTCCCCGGTACCGGTGCCAGCTCTGCTCCCTTTTCGATCTCTCACTGGCTTTTAGGAGATGCTGCTTCTGCAGTGTTTCCCAAACACGACTGCTGTATTTCTCTGCAGCAGAACTCCAGTGCTGAAGTGCTTTGTGTACAGAGTTTGCAGGATGTCTGTTTTGTGTGTAACAAAGCAGTTCAGCTCTGGGCAGCACTAACATGCCAGGCTGGCTTCTGAACGCTGCTGTGCACCAGCTCTTTAAACATGTAAAGTGTTTAAATTTCTGTTCCGCAAATTTCTCCCACCTGTCCATGGACGTGGACTCCTTTCCTGTTCTTTCACGCACATATGTGTCTAAGTCTTACGGAAACATCAGTGGTTTTATGCAATGTCTTACCACTTGGCTGGCACCATCTGGCAAGAAGGAGCTCTTCACAGCACTTGTGTTGGAGTTTCTCCTCTGCTGTTTCTTCTGCTCTCCATAAGCTGTCAGCCCAAAGGGTTTTGTGGCTTAATTATGACTAGGAATGTGGAATCCCTAGTTAGAAAGCTAGGTCTTAAATGAGAAACCAGTTCACATGTAACTTGTCTGAGGTCATCATGAGAGCATGAAACACAGTTCTGCCTAGTGGATGGTCCCAGCTCATACAGCTGTAGATCCTATCTTGCATATAGCTATGCACAGCCAGGGTATTTGTTCACATGCATAAACATGATTAGTATCTGCTGCTGAAATTGCCCGCATAAACTTGCAGCGTCTCAATAAAGGAGAAGCAGTAGCTGTTGTATGTAACCTCAGGTAGAGGCAAGACCAACGGACGTTTAAAACAAGTTGACATCTGTACAAAAACAGCAGCTGTGTGATCCTGCTTTCATGCTTCTCACACGTGTGGCTTCCTAATAAAATGGCCAAATGTGGTGTCTGGGACCTGCATCGTTTTGCTCCAAGCTTCTTAAATGTGGAAGTTCTGAAATGCTTTGGAACATTACAGCTTCTGTTTGCTCAGGTATACATATTGCCCTTCCTAAAAACACCTGGTCATTGGAATGTGATGTGAAAAATCCGTCTTTTTCAGTCTGCTGCCACAATCTCCTCAAAACCCCGAGAGAAGTGAGTGGCCATCATTTTCTGGCTTCACGCTGTTACTATTATGCACACTTTTCCAAAGAAAACATAATTCCTCCTTTAAGGTGAATTTGACATTTACTATAATTCCTGTACCACTAACATCTCAATGCCTTTGTTTTGTGTTTCAGAGACCTGAATCATTCATTCTTCTGCCATTTGCATTTGAGCCAGTTACACTTGGACACAGTGGAGAAAAAAAAAATTTGAAGAAGCTGGACAGACAGAGCAGCTTTCTCAAGTTTCCGACAACCAGCGCATTTGTGTACCTAACATTTTACAATGTGTTAATATTTAAACTGTTTGGCATCAAAGGAAAGCTTAATTTTCACCCAAGGACATTGTTTTACTGGAATATTGGCATTTCAATTTCTGCAGAAACTAACAGTTTCTCTAACAGAGAAGTGACGTAAGCTCATCAAACCAAGCGGCGCTTCACAGGACGTTTTCCATGCCTGTTGTTTTTGTGGCAATTTGTCACTTCCAGCACGGGAAGAAAGGCTCTGGCGTGGCCACGTTGTCCTTCGTTTCACTGGCTTGGCACCAAACCGGTGTGCTCTCGGTCAGTGGTCTTCCTTTGCGGTGCGCGGGCAGAGCTGTGCCTCGTTTTCTCCCCGCCGCCAGCTAAAGCGGAGGCGAGACGAGCAGAAGCAGTGCGTTTCGTGCTGTGGGCTGCGTCTCGCCCAGTTTTGCTCACAGGTGTCATCCGTCCTGCCGCTTCACCTCGGGACCACGCTTAAAATTTCCTCTCCTTTCTGCACAGATAGATACACGAATACCCTAATTGCTAATAGTGTCTTACTATTAACTGCTATATTCCATGTTCTGCACGTTAGCAACATTTCTGGAAACCCTGTTAGAAGTGCTACCTTTTCCAGGCCCGACTGGAAAACTAGAGGATACAGGGTGAGCTTTACCTGCGGAACGGGTGGTGAGCGCCTGTCAGCGATGCCGGTAGCAAATCAAAAGGAGTTTGTGTCCCGGTAACTTCCTTTTCCCTCTCCTCCTCCCAAGATTGATTGGTGCAGTTGTGTTACTCTTAAGAGTTTATGGCTAAAAGCATCAGTAATTTCTAAATTTTTATTTTTGAATATATAGAGAGAGATATAAATATCTTCTAGGTTCTTACCTGCTGGCTCAGGGACTGACACTTTTTCTAAATACACTATTGCTAGTAATGGTGTAGGTTATAACAATTTCCACAACAAAAACATTTCAGTCTTTTTATTTCCGAAGTATCACATCTGAAATCAGAAAAATCCGAGTTTTCTAGAGTGTGCTTACTTGCAGATGCAGATTTGTATCAATACACTTCCTTACTAATTTTTAAATGCTCCCTTGCACATATTGATAGAAGTTTGACTTCGTGCATCTTATCTCATCTCATTTACAATTTTTATTGATCACATTTCTGTTTAGTTATGTCTCAAGACCCATTGATGTACCGTATCTTCATTTACATGTTCTGTAAGAATTACTAACGGAAGAGAAATCAGAAACGTGTGTGATTAGTACATGGAATAGACATTCTTTTTTATTTTTTAACTCACCTTTTGTTGCTTCATTTCCAACTTAACACATATTTAACCAGTGTCTAGCGAACAGTGGATTTAATTGTGCGTGCTGTACTAATTTAAATATAGGTCAGAACAAGTGCTGAATGAGTTACTCAGGACAATTTTCCTTATTTATTTTTCACAAACCAGCGAACTGTTGAAGGACTACTCCCACACACTTGTGCTATCGCAGTTTCGATGCTGTAGTGTAGTGAATCGACTGGCCGAATAGCAGTGCTGAAAACCTTAAATAAAACTTTATTATGGAGAAAATAGGCAACTAGGTAGGCAAAGCCCTTCCAAGCATGAAATTTATCTGTGGCTCAACATGGGGCACTAGTTGTGATAAAATTCTTGACTGTGCCACTTTTGTTACCTTTCAGCTTTTCAGGGACTGGAGTATTCGCCCGTCTGTGCATCTGATTCTCTCTGGGGGGGCTCTCTGGAGGCGTCTACCTCTCCTCTCTACAGGAAGCTCTGTACCTAAGCTAGGTGTCTGAAGTAGTTGCTTTGTGTTGTCCTGAACACATTACCCATCTAAAAGACCGTTACATTTAACTTAGGCCAGAATATTAGGTGTTTTTCATGCCCAGATTTGCATCTTTCTGCTTCTTAAGCAAGCCATAAAAACTGGAAGAAATCTGTTTCTGGTACCTAGCTAATCCCCTCACTTTTTGACTCGTCCTTACTGCCCTAAGGGCAGATGCAAACAGACGTGCAGGCTCTGCTGCTGTTTACCCTGTATTACACTTGGGGGTGATCTGGCCCGATTTCGAATGTAAATCCGAAATTTTCCTGTGCTACGGGGGCCACAGAGCGTGATCGTGTTTCTCGTGCACTGCGGCGCTTGAAAGCAGTCAGCGGGGGTTGCAGTACAGACCGACCGGGTCTTTTCCCATTTTATTCCCCTCATTATTGGACCATAATCTTTCAGGTCACTCAAGCAAACAAGCTGCTACGGCAGGTTTCTCCTGAAAAACATAATAGCTGTTTTTAGAGCATCTGTACTGCTAAGCTGTTGTCCAGCAGAAACTACCAGGGCTCGTATATCCCATCTGCCAGCGGCTTCTGGAACTAACTGGATCCAGAGCAGTTGGGTGGGGAAGACCCACCAGGCGATGACTTGTGAGCTACAGATTCCAGTGGACTTTGCAAGACACAGGTTTGGGAACATAGAGGAGGGAAGGAAAAAATACTTTGACACCTGAACGCGTTGTTGGGTACCAAGAGCTGGATGTGTAGATCTGCATTAAGGGGGCGGGGGACTGTTCACTGGAATTCCGCCCGAGTCAGGCTCAGAACAACGGAAATCCCCCGTGAATCCTTCCACCCGCTGAGCTCCTGAAAGTGTGACTGAACCAGCACGACAGAGACACGGGCAACTTCCGAGAGCCCGGTCTCTTCTTTTGCTTCTAAACACATGGGAACCTGATCGGAAAGCCATCCATCTGACTACAGGGCTGTACTGGGCATCAGCAGTGTTCAACTTGCAACTGGATGTCTTCTTTTAAATAAAAAGGATGCTGGTTTATTACCATGTCTTGTATTGTGAATAAGTAAAATTTGCAAAACGTCCTCAAACACGCGATCTGTGTTTTAAGCCTCTGAACCCTTCAGAGATCATGTATTTTTTAGCAGACAAAAGCCTCTGCAAGTTGATTTCAGGTATAAATAATTTAATCACATGATTATTACTCTTTTAAGTCAGGTGCTTATTTAAAATCCCAGCAAATACCTCCTAGGGGCGGCGAACAAGTGCATTGGTTTAAATGGTTCTTTGGTTTGCTGTGCTTCTCCAGAGTTCTTGGTTGTAGGCAAACATTTCACTTAAAAAGAGGTCATCAATAATGAAGCGAGATGAATTTTTGCAGGCTGTCTCGGGGAAGCGGTTCATGCCAGGTCATCCATTTACTTCTGTTTCATAAGCTGCTGAGCGGAGTAAGAATTACACATGCTGCTCTCGTCGTTCTCATTAGTCCCTTCAACATCTAGGACTGCCTGGGTTGAAATTTCAGTGTAGCTGTATTTACTGAAGCAGGTGACAACTATATTTACTAGAACTGACTTTTAAGTATTTGTCTTCTAAACCAGGTCACTGCTGAAGCTTATTCTGCAGCCGAGTGCTACATAAAATGGGCTGAACTAGAAAGCATAATCCTGGTTACTGTTTTTCCCTCAACTATAATTCGGGAGGTTTTGGTCATTCGTCGTAATCTGTTCTAACAAATGCTTTATCCTGTTTTTGCCGCATCTTCCCGCGAGCCGTGCCAGCCACGCTTTGGTGCGGGCGCTAGTTGGCTGGGGTGCGCTGCCCCGTACCAGAGGTACCGGTGCTCTGCGCTCATCGCCCTGGTCCAGGGCAGGGGCTTGTGACTACGTGTTACCCTAAACGCTTGGATGCTCTTTTATTGTTAGCAGCTGGAAGAAACGTGACAATCTTGATCATTCAAATATTTACAAAAGTTAGCAGAAATGAGTGACAGAATCCAAACAATCCAAACACTAAGCTCTGCTTGTTTTCTAGCTTTCCAAAGGTGTTGCCGTTACAAGTTTTATCTGGATCAGGAAATGAGATGTGTGGTACCAATCTATGCACTGTTTTACAAGTTTGTTTTCAAAAAAAACCCCAAAAACAGTGTCCAAAGATGGTCCTTGTTCTACAATATAATTTTGTCAAATGGGCCCTGCTGAAAGTGTGTTTACCTACTGCAGGGCAGTGAGAACACTTAGAAGAAAACTGATGATATATTTTCATATGTATAACTCAAATCTTTGATAATCTGCACATTTAAACACAGCACACCTTGAAAATAAATCATGAAATCTGCCATAAGGTTAGAGGCAGCGTAGGACATACAGAAGCACTGAACCTGGAAAGAAGCAGGCTCTCCTTCTCCTTAGCTGTTTGCGCACAAGAAAAAGCCGCATTGCTGCTAAATGACAGTGTTTGGCTTTTAAAGAAATGATTTGCAGATTGTATACATGAGCCTAACATGTGAATGCGAGAGGTGGAGCCTCCCATCTTTGCATGGCCAACCCTACACTTCTATTAAGAAATTTAAAAATTACATAAAACAAGAGCTTCTGCATACTCCCAGCGGCGTTGCTACACTGTCTGTAGGGCAATGATCCAGCAGAGCAGAAGTCG
>NW_010520020.1:21434-22789 GCF_000687285.1 Phaethon lepturus
CTGATTAGTTCTTCAGACAACACATTTGGTATTATCAGCATTAAACCATTATCCAGGAGCGGATACTGCAGAAGAATACCGTGGATACCACATTGCCCTTAGAGTGACTCCGGAAACAAATGCTACCCCAGATATCGCCAGACGGTAGCTATTTGTAAATTACTTCTTTTTTTTCAGTAGAAACGAACACGGCTAACGTCTCTTAAACACACACGAAGTCTAATGACCTTAAAGGGAGTACGTTCAGATGCAGATTTTGCCCCAAGGAACTACCCCAGAGGACAGTATGTCTCTTGGAAGACACCTCCCACGGTGATGGGAAATGAGGTGATGGTCTCCGTTGTGAAAGAACATTTCAGCACTTCATTTCGCTTTTAGAAGCTTTCACATACAACAGCGCAAGGCACCGTGGTCAAAAGTCTTGAAAAGCAGGCAAACTCGGTCTCAGGACTACTACTAAGCTCGAGCTAACTACCCACTTGGAAGCATGCAAAAGAGAAGAAAGTTTGCTGTGTCCCAAATTCCCACCACCTTTATCGCAGAAAGCTACACGTCTGAGGAGCAGGCCGGCTTTCTCCCCTGGGAAAAGGAGAGGTCACTGCTTTATAGCTGAAATAATAGATGAGGAGCAGGAGAGGAACCCGTGGCAGCTCCTGAAAGGAGGGAGGACCCGTTCACCCTGGTTGTCACGCAGGGGTCTTGCCGCAGCCCTTCAATGTTTGCAGGTGACCGGCGAGGCTGGACCAGAGTCAAAAGCCCAGACGAGACATGACTAGAGCAAGAAATAAAGTAAATGAGAGAAAGCATTTGAGGAAGAGAGAGAGAACTGCGTGGCCGCAGCAGGCTCTTGGAGCAGTTTTCATCAGAGGCTGGGTTAAGTCCAAACGCCGCAGGGTGATGTGCCAGCCGTACCCAGACTGCCATCCTTATCCCCACCATCATTTATTCACATCCTGACAGCTGAACACGCTCCACAGCAGCGGGAGGGCAGAGCTGAAGGGGACGCTCACGCCGTTAGCAGGCGGCTCTTGGCTGCGTCGGGGGCAAACACTGCCCGTGGTAGGTCCGTACACAGCAAAAAGGCTGACACGAAAGGCTGTGGTGTTTAAAGGCTTCTTCTGCTGCGAGGAGGAATTCCACATTTTTACACCGATTGAACTCTTCGCTCCGTATTAAATGCACACACTCAGCCCCGGCCCCCGGTCTCTTCTAATGGCTCTTGGCTGTGACACTGGGAGCGCTACCTCCACGTCGTCGTCGTGATAAATAGTGGAAGACACAGAATACAGTCTTTTAAAGAATAATATCTAACCGATTATTATCCCAATATACATATTATTATATATTGTTATATA
>NW_010520021.1:0-107791 GCF_000687285.1 Phaethon lepturus
GAGCAATTGCGTTGTGCATCACTTGTTTTGTGTATTTATTAGCAGTAGTATTCCTTCCTTCTCTGTCCTATTAAACTGTTTTCATCTCAACCTATGAGTTTTACCTTTTTTTCCTATTCTCTCCCCCATCCCACTGCAGGGGGAGTGGGCGAATGGCTGTGTGGTGTTTAACGGCCTGCCACAACACTGGCACAGTTTCTGAGGCTCCCACACTCCTCTTCAAGCAGACAACACACTACACAGAACAAGGCTCCCTAGATAGTCTAGTAGAGTATTTTAGTGTAAGCAAAGCTGAAATTATTGCAAGCTATATAATTTGGTGGGTACCTTTGTAAGAAACCCAGAAAACTCAAAGGACTTGTTGGAGCTAATTGTGACCAGTAGAAGCCATGGTGCCGCATATCACCAGCGGTAGCAAAGACGTCCCTGGCGCTTTATGGGGATCTGTGGAACAAGCGCTGGAACTTCTGTCATCTCCCCACCAGCACAGCAAGAAGAGTAAACGTAGGTAGTGAGGGAATCTGTTTTCTGAGCAGCCTTTTGAGGCTGGAGAACAGCACTTCCAGCCAGGTTCTTGGCCAAGCACAAAGCTCTGGCTCCACATCCCACCATCTGACTCTCTTGGGGCTGGACATGAGGGCAAACGGGAAGCAGATCCAATAAAGTCGTTTTAGCAACCTGCTCCCAACCTTACTCTCCTTATTCACAGAGCTAGACATGTGCCTGCCACACAGCTAAAACAAACTCCCATTTTCCTCTGCCAGGTCATCATAGGGAAAGCTGTTGGCTTTGCCACTACACAAAGGTTTTCTGTCTTGGGGTGGACCGGTGTAGCAGAGAGGAGGCACATAGACAGCAGCCTGGAAGCAGTGGCTCAGTGCCTGCAGTTCTGCATGGAGGATGAATGAGAGATTTGTGATTGTCACATACTCATGAAAGGATAAGCAAAAGGAAGGTTTAAACAAACAAAAACCAGACCAAATTTAGCAAAGGTCTGCTACGTATGGAGTGGGGAAAGAGACAGTTGGTTTCTGACTCGCGATTTTTAAGCTTTTTGGATCAACGGTACTGTAACTCTCACAAATATCACAAAAGCAAAGCAGAAAGGATTTGTAAGGATGGACCTGTCAACACAATCTGGGAACCGCTCAGCTTTGCTGCCCAGAATATGACCATGTTATTGTTATTTCTGTGCTCCGAATACACAACAAGGCAACCTGCAGTGGTGTGAAGGGTGCCCAGAGCATCTCGCACTGTCCTCATGCTCTCAGGAGGAAACAGATGGAGTGCTGCAGGCTACAATTTGCTATTTCAGCCTGACTCCTTTAAGGAAAACAAATTTAAAGAAAATGCTGAAGGTGATATAGCAGTAGTACCCTGGTCCTTAACCCTGGACACAACCTAAGGTAGGATTTGTTTCATAAAGTTTTAAAGGTATTTGAGTATAAAAACATTCCTATCTGTCAACACATTCAAGTATTTGATCAGAGGCAATGCCGTTTCGCGATTCCTGTGCAAAGCTCATGCGTAGTGTGGCAGGTTTTGTCCTCCTGTGGTGAATACAGGTGATTTCTGCATGATGTTTATGAAGTCTGTAACTCAGGTAGCAATTTAATCTCATTCTGCTTTTTTTGCCTAACCTCTAGAGAGTAACCTGTTTTTAAGAGTTATTTACCTGCAATGGGAAATATGTGGTCAGCAGACAAACACATGTCTAGTAGGCATGTCTGGGTTAAAAGAGTAACTGTTAAGATTTGCTGACAGCTGAAAAGGTCTAAGCAATCCAACTGAAAGTAGTCAAATGGATAAAACTGATTGTGCCAAGTGGGATGGTTAGCAGAGGACAGGTGCTACAGTGAGAGAGAAATACATCACCGAGTGCACAAAAGCTGTTTTACAGCGACTGAAGGTTATAGATTTTAGTCATGTAGGAGGAAACTTGCACCCTGATTTCAGAACTCTGAGGCAGCGGGAGAAAACATCATTTGAAGGGAACAGTTGAGTTAGCTGAAAGAGCCTCAGATGCAAGACCTGTTTAAGAATGAGGCAGAGGCTGGGGAGCCAAAACCTGTATACATATCTAAATCTTTGTGCTCTTTATAGCAGCAATCAGACGTGATTTCATTTATAAAACCCTCTCGCAGGCATTTTGAATGCTAGGCCATTCCCCGCACAAAAGCTATAAACCCAGAGTTCCCCCAGCCGAGCACTCTGAGAAATCATACACTTCAAATACCGGACTGTCGAGGGCAGGGGGGCAACGAGCAGCCGGTACCGGGGGCCGCTGCGCCACGATCCGATTTCTGCGCAGCAGTAGCACAGAACACCTGCCCCACGGCTGCTAGACCCAGCTGCCCCGCATCAGGCGAGGAGCAGGGCTCTTTCTTCGGCTTGAGAAACTCATACGCAATTCTAGGTCTCGGATCAGCTGCAGAAATCTCTGGTGCCTCCTCCCAAGTGGGTTGTATAGCATCATACTGCTCTGACGTTATTTTTCCTAATTCTCATGCAAGAAAAAATTGTAATATTTCTGTAAGATGAACAGTGTAGCACCTCATATTCCCTTCTATTTCACTAATTTAAACTGTGATTTTGTAAGCACTTCTGTAGAGACTAACGCTGCCAGATCTGAAATTAGGTAATCGTGGACACACTGCAGCAATCACAGACAAAGAAACGCTGAATTATGTGCAAGGTCCTTTTTCATACTATGAATGGGGGAATTGTATTTGAAAAAAGCAACACTCACCACCCATTCTTTAAAACATCGCTGTTTCTGAAGGCTAAAGTACTCTGGAAGGTATTTAAATGAAGACCCATCTCTTTCCCACCAACCTCACTCGGAGCTGACCTCATGGCAAAGGACTTCCAAGCAGAAAATTCAATCTTTTGCACATATGCAAATGCCCAGCATGGCCATGCCGATAGCAAGTCAAACAGCCTTCAGTTATTTTTGCTAGACGAACAGTGTATTTCACAGAACACATGAAGTTTTTAATATTAATTCATTATACCGTCATCTGAAATTGAGATTTGGGTGCATTTGGACTTTCTACAACTCCTCCTACTTCTCCTTAACTCCCATCATTTTGGAAAAGTATGGCACCTTGTTGCTGGTGTAAACAACCTAGAATCAGCTTCTAAGTGGAACAAATGCCAGAATACAGAGGTGGATGATGAACCTTTAGACACCCAGCATGAAAAATAGAAGATAAGCTTGCGTGCCCTCGTAAAAATAAAAAGGATCTACTGTGCCAGGCACCCTATAGATTCTTCGTGGCAGACACTCAACCCTGAGAAGCTGAATAAATAAGACAAAAGGTGAACGTTTCAGAACTGTGTGCTGTAAATGAGAGGAGGTGGTCACAGGAGCTGATTGCTACTGGAATATTATGATTTAAGAACTAACAATTGAGCAGAAGTTCCTTAATTTTTAATTATTGTTGTTACCAGAAATGCACAAAGTTAAGGTGATGAAGTGCAAATATTTTTGCGCAAATTGCTCTAACCAGAAAAAGAAAAAAACCAACACACTTTTCCTGAAAAAAGAAACTGAACAGCACTGAAGCAATTCAGAACAGAAAACATAAACCCCAGTAAACAGTATGTTGTTTGAAAATACATTTTGGAGTATTTTGCTATAGAGTAAAACTATCCCACCACTCCTTTTTTTTTAGGTTCTTACATTGTACTTTTAACACTGTTACCTTTGCTTAACACATCTGCATCGCAGGCAATGCTCTGCCTTCCCCTCTATCGATAAACAGCGCTTATTTTTAAAACATGTCAGCATTTTGCGGCCAAGGGACACCCCTGTGACAGAGAAAAGGCAGGAATAGCAAGCTGATAACAATTACGCCTTCAGCACACAGGTACATTTCTACAGCCTAAAGAGTACTTTAACAAGATAATATTACTTTTAGCACAGGCCACCACGATCTGGTTTCGAGGTTATTTCTTGGTACAAGCAAGAACATCTTTTACATTGAGACATACGCCGAGACAAATAAGGAGAGACAAACTATCACTCATACTAACGAACCAAGTCTGATCGCCCGGGAGCACTGACACCAACCTGTGAGCCTCGGTCCAACTGCGCTGCCCGCAGCGCGAGAGGCTTGGAAGATTCAACATAAACTCCTGATCGGTTGCAGCACAACGTACTGATATTATACGAAGCACCTGTTTGCACAGAGTGTGATTCCAACTCTCTTACACCAAGATATTTGCTTCTGTGTGAAAATAATAAATATTTGCTCTGCTGTGCCAGCTGGATCAGGGGAAAGCAATAAATTGTCGAAGCCTTTCCACAGACAGTAGAAGGCTGGCAGAAGGTGCGTTATCTGGAGTTTGTATGCACAACACTAATTGGAAGCAACAACTATTTGAAAACAGCTTCAGAACATAAATAGGAGCACTAGAAGTGGATACAAAACTCATTTTCACGCCAAGGATTTTATGTCAGGTACTGCAAAGTTCATCTTTTAACTCTGTGGTTCCCGATTTCTTTAGAAGAGTAGAACAGAGACTGGAATCAAAAAAGTCGAGTTTTCACAAAGGAAAGGGAAATCTTGTACCTGAAACTAGTACGAGTGCGCTGTTGAGTGATTTCAAAGAAAAAGATAATGTACGTGTTGAGATGTGATGGGAAATAGCGTTTACAAGAAATTTAACTCTTATCACCCAAACCCCCTTCCATCAGCACAAAGCAAATCATAGGATGCAACATGCAACACTTTACACCAGGATTTTAATCCATTGCATGTATCGGACAACAACGCAAAGACATATGGGCTCCCCTATAGCAGCAAGGGTATCTGCTTTGTCTGAATTGGCATACCACGGTTTCAATTTTGTATGAAACAAAAAACCATCACGGTTGTAGACTCGCTTTCAGGCACGTTTCTTTAGTGACAATGGGATTCTTTCTGGCCAGAAAAAAGAACCCTGTGCATCTTCTTACAGAGGAATGTGGTATGAGTATAAAAATAAGCATTATAGCGGACTGACCTATCGAACAGCAGGTAGAAAGATTTACTCCTATAGTAGGTTAGCAAGTAATCCATCTAAAGAGACTAAAACCAACTGGGAAGAACTGGTTTTATACATATAGGTACAGTAGTTCATACATAAGATTGCCTTTGGTACAGTATCCCTTTTCTTAGATTTGGCATCCCACTCCTCTGCCTCACTCCCTGCTCTGTTAAAAAAGACAACTTAAGAGGAAGAAAAACTGTTGGCATTTAAAACATTATTAAACATCTTTATCACTTGAAGGCTTTAGCTTCAAAGTGGCGGACTTCCTTGATATACAATCTAATCTTTCAAGCTCACTAAACATTTTTGTCAAAATTCATTTATTGACAAATCAGCTTCTGAAGGTTTGGATCTATTTGCAAGAACTACTTCCCTCCTCCTTCTTTTTCGTTCTCTAGCAAATGGTAGAAAACTTTTCAGAGTGCTACAGGGAGGAATCTGGGACATTAAGGCTTTCTAATTTTGTTATCTTATGAGCTGTGGTCTTCCTTTAAACTCCCTTCCAATGGTCTCTTCACCAAGACTTTAGTTTAATAATTTGAAGGATTATTGGCAGCTAAAATGAGGATTTAGCAGATCTTGAGTGAAATACATTATAATAACAACTGTCAGTCTGATTTGGATGCTCAGGCCTGTATGCCTCTCCAGCAATATTTGAGTACTTTGATATGGTCACAGCTATGGTCTACTTGAATGCTATTTCTAAAGTCATAAAATATTCCACTGCTTCATATTTTCAAAAAGCCCAGCTTAAAAAAATAAAAAGTTTTTAAGCTTATAAAACTAAAAAGCAAAAATAAGTTCAAAGGAGTTGAAAGCATTTGCTTTTTTCCCCTCATTGCACTCAGTGGAATAACAAATAATTAAAATGGTGACGAAGTTTATAAATCCCTACCCAGTCCCAAGGTCACGGCAATCACCTGGATCACAACCCAAAGCCTGAGAAGATTGGGGGTCTTTGCTTCTCCACCTGTATATTGTGAACTCAGCTACAAAGGGAACCCTGCGTCCCCCAAAGGGGAATGAGATCTCTGGTTCACTCTTGGCTTTGTCGTGTTCAGATACAGTAAGTTAGTGGGTCACAGAAATGTCCATGGACAGAATTAGTAGCTTAAAAAAATAAAATAAAGTTCCGTTTTCAAGCTCAACCAGTATGAAAATACGAAGTACTTGTGCAGACGTACACACCATTACAGGAAAGGTTTTGTACTCTCGTCCTCCACCTGCTGGTTCTGCGGCTGAATTGAAGACATCTACACGCTTTTTTAATTTTCAAGCTATGCAACAGCCCTGTTCGTCTGGGTAAATTGGCAAGGGTTAAACAAGAAGTCATTTGGAGCTCAATGTTTCAGAGTCCACTGGGGAAAAACGTAAGAGTAAAATATTTATGACAAAGCATAAAACAACTAAACATGTAAGGGACAAAATAGTTCCTAAATGTCTTACAAATATCTCCAGGTTAAAAGCATTAACATGAGGTCAAAAATGTAGCGCTATCTTCCATTTTGCCCCTGCCTTGCTTTTGTATTATATGTTAGAGCTTCCAAGAAAGCCAATTAACATCCATTTTATTTTTGAAACGTTTAAAATCGGGCACTTTCAGTATATAAACTCTAAATGCCTCTTATTATTTGAGTGGTTTTTAATGTAGACTTGGGTACATTAGAAATACATTTAAAAGTGAAAGGCATTTATGTTTCAGCTGGCTTTGGAAAAGCAAAAAGAGAAACATAAGCAGGAAGCAGCGAGCAGCGTTTGTCCCAGGACAAAGGCAGGATCCTGACTATGCAAGAGCTTAATAAATGCTTCGCAAGACTGGGTCTGTCGTTTCCCTCCCAGGATGAGTTATGGTATATATTACACAGGGAAGGAAAACAGACACCTCCCTCCGGTCGCTCCTCAGTGGAAGTTTAATGCTTAACACATGCACTGCACAAATATGTAGCGTTATCCTTCCCGCTTCCTCCCACTAACGGGGCTCTTCACACGCGTATAAAGCGGCATCTGGAAGCGATCATCTCGTGGCACCCTCACAAACCTAACAGAAGCAGTAATAATATGGTAACAAGGGATGACATTTTGTGAAAGATGCCACTTAACTGAAGACTAAGAGACACCGTGCAATTTAAATAAATTGCTTTTAGCAGGGGACTGAGTGACAACCAAGAAAAAACGCCTGGCCCAGTTTTGCAAATTTTTTGGCCGGATTTTCAACGGGTGTAAAATGCTGACTTTGGTAAAGCAACACCAGTTGCTAAGCCCTGTGAAGTCACATTTTTAGGACCATACTGGAGACACCCTTAAACTGAGGATGCTAAAATGAAGCTGCATAAGCAAAGAAGAAAGAAGATATTAACACAGCAAATATCTGCTTATTTTGCATCCCTCACTGCACAGTTTGAGTGAGCTGAAAAAGAGGAATCACACAATTATCTGAATGCATACGAGAACATTCAAACAACGTTGTCTTGCTTACAAAGATGAGAGCTCATTCCCTGAGTAACCTGGGGTGGCTTGGTAACATGGAAGCTGACATAATTTCGTTTTAGGTTCTCTGCACACCACTTGTGTCCAGGCTCCAGCCCAGAAGATCTGAAATCGTTAATGTGGGACCGACTGTCCTGTCAGCGACCTTCTTGTACAAAGCCTTCACGTACGCCCAGCGTGTTTCAAGTAGAAATACAGCCTGGAAAAACTGCAGCAAGAGAAACATCAAACTGGTCTGTATGCACTTAAAATTTCATTCAAAACCACTTTTTACTTAGAAAAGTACTATGCACAGAACAGATGTTTCGCTGCCTCAAATCTACAATACCACTAAGTCAGCCAGTGCTCAGGGATTTCTCAGGGTTCAACAAAAAAGAACGAGGTTTGTTGTTATGGGCTTTTTTGGTTTGTTTTCTCCTTTCTCCCCATTTTTGCCTCTTCAGATTAGGAGTACGAAGGCTGGTTGGGACGAAGCCTGAACAGAGCTCAGGAGCCAAGGAATATCAAAAAGACCGGCGTCCTAAATTCAGCTGGTGTGAAACTAATTGCTAGGCAGGTTCACTTCTTTTGGAAGAAGTTGTGAGGTCCCATCACTAGCGAGAACTGCTCTTGCTGGCATGAAAGCCTCATGCCTTTAGGGAAGTTGTCATCTTACTGACCAGCCTGCCCACTCAGAAAGTAATGCTATGTTCAAACCACATTATAGAAAGCCATTGAATTGAACAGTAACACCACTAAGCATAAACAGTGTGGTGTGGAAATGAATAACCAGACTTCATCCTAATAATAAATAAAAATTAAAACAAACAAACAACCACAAACCATGTCTGGATAAAAAAACTGCCTTTACAGATAAAAAGTAAATCCCTAGAATTTAAATCCATCATGAGCAAAATCCCTCTGGAAAAAAAATCCAGACTAAAGCACTATTATGACTGCCTTTATATTTATAACTGTATTTATGCAAACTAAGATAAAGGCAATCAATCCACATGCCTCAGGACAAAAGGCCAATCTTCTACAAGGGTCAGGATAAAGAACATTCCTCAGAACATGTACCATGGTTAAAGGCAATAAGGGACATGCTTTGCTAGACTCGGGAATTTTCAGGCATTGGTCACTGCTAGAAACAAATATCAGATTGATGGCATACTGATGTACTCCAGCAGTAAATCCCAGCCTCTCCCGTGCACATTGCTGCTTTCCAACACACTGAATTTAGTGCCTGAACTTTGCACGGACCGTGGCCTCATGCCAAACCAAGTATCTTGTCAGCTCCCACAACCTGGCTTTTCAGGAGTCCTGTATTCAGTCAGTCACCCAGAGTGCACCAAAGCTCTCTGCTTCCCCTTTCACCATTTAATTACCTGTCTTCCTCCTCCCAAATTCCTTCTGTTCCATATAGGTCATCACTGTCATATCCCAGACAATATAGATGCTCATTTTTTTCAATTCTTTTCCAGTAACTAATTCACAGATCCATATTATCTTCTGTTCTTTGAAAGGTATCTTTCCAGTTTCACTACATTTCTACAGCCAATACATCCATAACTTCACACTGATAGGTCCTCAAAGAGACATCTTTTGCCTCGAACACCCCTATACCTGCAACCAACTGCACTTCTGCAACTTGAAATCAGAAATACACTTTGCTTCCTATAGAGCTCTGCAGTTTCGATTGAGGCATTGTCTATACTGTCCAAGAGGTCTGAAGGTAGATGTTATGGGTGAAACAGAAGTTGAGAGATAACAGAGACAAGAAAAGCGTACCACTCGGACAAGCTCGTGGCCACAAATCGCATATCATCAAGAAATGCTTCACCTTTTCTTTCAGCTGTTATTTAAAGGGTAGATGCTGTTTTTCTACTCCCTCAAAAATTAAGTGAGGAGGGGGAAAGAATAAAGCAGAAATCAAGATACATTTATTATCTATTCAATCAGTTTAGCAGGGAAAATCAATATCTTGCATGCAAAAGGACTTAAGCTGTTAGGATGTCCTACAGATGAAGCCCTGATCTTTCAACAATACTGCCAGGCTGTTTTCAAGCACAAACTGGGGATCAAGGATCAAAAAGAAGGACTATCATTTTTGTAACTCGACTGGTACCTCTCTAGCTGACATGCCAAAGGCAATATTGAGGTGGAATGAAAACAGATTTTCAATCATCAAACTAAGCGGACAAAGTCCCTCAGATGGGTACCAGTCCCATAGTCCTTGCGGGATCCATGTGCCGAAACTCAGATACAAGATCATGCCGTTCTCCGCAGCTCCCCTGCAGCGCTCCACGGCTCGTGGGAACAGGCGCTGTGACGAGAACAAGTGCATTTCCTCGTGCTCCGCAAGCCTCTGTGTCATCGTGTGTCTTGTAGCTGAGAAAAGGAAGTCACTCATCGCATTTACCAAGATAGAAAACAAGAAACCCAGGTAAGGTTTTCCTTCATTGCTAATAAGTTTTTCCTTCAGTGCTAAAAACACTACAGGAAGTGTTTTTCAGAAGTAGGCAACCCTGCTAAATAAGCATCTATTTTCCCAGTTAGCTACATTTAAAGTTATAGAAGACAGTATAGCTAAAAATTAACTATTATTAATAGGGAAATGAATGAATGTTTCAGGGCAAGGCTTAGAGTAACTCCAAGTTAAATTAGTCTATGAAATGGGGATTTTAATAACACCTACACATAGGTTGTACAGAAGGCTCTTTCAAATCACTTGATATGCGATTTGTGTGGTGCTTTGACTCATGTATCAGTTTTTTTTTTTGTAAGCCAGAAAAAAAATGAAGGCAGTGGTATAGAAACCCTGAATCTTATTTTTCAACATTAACATATTAATGTTTCCTATTTAACAGGAGCTATCTTCTTAAAATTAAATCAGAAAGAAATATTTTTGAACCTGTTGTAACAACTCATACTATCTCAGCACACAACAAAGCAACCTTCTGGTTGTTCAGTTTGTGCATTTCATAACACTAGACAACTAACTCCTTTTACTAACATTTGTAACAGAGCAACAGACAAAAACATTTCTATAAAATATGAAAATGTAATCTTAAAACAAAAAAAGGCAAACTTACTACTTCTAAATTTTGCAAGATTTCATGGCAACAAAGTACCTTTTAATAATAACTAAAGGAAAAGGCTTTCCAACTACTTTGCAACACCATATCAAACTCTGAATGTAGATTCTGATCTTGTTATCCACCCCCTTATTATTTTTTGGGGAAAACCTAAATTTTTCTATCTTTCTTTCCTTTAACTACCCCTCAGCTCTGTGTCTGGTCTGAACTTTAAGCAGTCTTTCTCTTTTCCCCATTCCCTGCTGACCAACTCTTCCCTCTGACTGACAGTTTACTATTCCATCCTCAAGGTCATTTAATCTTCTCCTGTCCCACGCCACATCCTACCACAGTCTATTAAATACCTTCTCCCCACCACACCCCCCAAAAAAACCAAACCACAAAACAAACCCACCAAAAACCCACAATTAAATGATTCATTTACAAAGGCAGATTTGGCCATATTTTCTGTCATTTGGCTTCTCCTGGAAGGAGGCAAGATGAGACTTAATTTTCAGTATCATTTCTAAAGATCAAATATAAATGAAGTCTTGTAATGCTGTCCTGTAGAAAACCAAAAGCATCACCAGTGGGATAATGAATGCTCAGGCACATACTCTTTATGGAAATTTAGATAAGATATTATCCAGTTTAATAAAACTTCTTTGTGCTCGTTTAGAGAAAGACCTTTCATAATTAGTTTATATGGGTTTTATATAATGAAAAACTTAAGGTCCATGTAAACAACTTCCATTCACTCTGATCAAAAATCTGAAAGTCATGAACGATCTTGATAAGAGTTGAGTCATGGTGTAATGACTTTCTAAGCTCATGCTGAGCCGTTCTGGTCATGCTTTTGCTCTGATCCGAGGCCAACAGTCAAGAAACTCACAGCAGACAACTGCAACTTTGTAAATGAGCTTTCATTTTACTTGAAGTGTGAGAAAAGCATGGTTCTTCCCAAATACTGTTCTAATCTAGAGACAAAAAGAAATAAAAATCTCATTGCAAATTGTGCCTAAATTGAAGGTTATGCGACTAATTACTCAGACTCTCTAACACACAAGTATACAATGACTATGTGAAAAGACACTAAGGAGATTATTTAGTAAAAGGGTCATTGCCTTCTCACTGTTGGAAAGTTGCAGACACCTTCTGTTTATAGTTACACTGATTTCTTGCAATTTAAATAAGTATATACTACTTGATTATTAGGGGACATGGTGGCGCTGGATTAATGGTTGGACTTGATGATCTTGAAGGTCCTTTCCAACCTTAGTGATTCTGTGATTCTGTGTAATTCTCTACTGTTACTTCTGCATTCAGTTTTGTTATCTTTATTAGTGGGCCTGGTAAACACAGTACCAACACTAAACAGTCCAGTGAAACAGGACTACTCCAGTATGTAATATGGATTGCATACAAATGTGCAGAAATTCGGTACTTGCCTCTTGCTAAGAAAAAGTAACGACAAAGAAAGGAACCAAACAATTCACTTGAAAAAAGCATCCTCAACTATTCCCCTCCCCCAATTTTAATTGATGCAATTCATTAGATGCCCTAAGAAAAGTCAAGGAATTAGTGCTGTTTACTTGATTCAGCACAATTTTTAAAAAATTTACTATGGAAATTTTGTGTAATTATCCTCAAAACAGGAGATTTTGAAGGAGTTCCATGACATATGGAAATTGGAATAATGAGTTCCATTTTCGTGTCTATCATTTCCGTTGGCATTTTGTGGAAGTTGTACATCTTTAGGTACTGGGTAAGTCTCTCCCTTCTTTCAAGTCTATGCTTAGATCAAGATCATTACAATTTCTCCCACCCAATGCCCTAAACAAAATATAAATGCCATCACCATCAATCTCAACAAGCTCTGTATGACAACTCAGTTTAATAGAATGACCTTCTCCAGTTAGATTTTCATTAGTAAATTAGGACAGAAAATAGTGAGTGGCACAGCCAATTTGAACAAATTGTCTACATCATCCTTCATGATCACCAGTCAATACCTATGCTGAGTAAAGAAACTCAGCAATTTGGGATCCAGGACAAGACACCATTAAGCACAAAGCCAACATTTTATTTTTTTTTTTTTTACCCCTGAATTAAACTAAAGCAAGCATTCTTTACAGGTAATACAGAGAAGTTTGCAAGTTTGGCTGCTGCAGACCGTGTCCCTGCAAAGTCGCAATGCATGAACTGCAGATAAAATCTCAGCATAGAGAGTGCTGAGTCCCAGGCCAGGCTTGCAGTTACTTCTGCTAAGGGTTAGATAGTTTGACTGCACTAGTGAAGGGAGAGGTAGCCAAAAGATGAGTAGAAGACCATGTGCCAATTTCCCAAATAAGCCAGGACATCAGTCATGTCACTTCATGCTTTCCATCTACCCACAGAAAAGCCTCCAAAGGCCCGTCTTCTACCAATGGACCAGCACTGGATATTGCAAACACTTATGTGCCAGGACCTCACACTCAGATTTTTTTTTTTTCCCCAACCAGTTCTTCCCAAAGAGACACTAAATGTTCACTACTTTATAACTTGTAAAAAAAGGAAAGGCAGTAAGGATGTTCCCCCCCAACACACTCAACCTGCCAGGTTTCCTCTCCTGGTAGAGGAAGAGGATGGTACTGGGGATGCTCATGCTGTGACAGTGGGTGAGGAACGCTAATATTGCGCTGCTTAATCCCATCCCAGCATGGCATTTGGCTGTTCTTGACGCATTCTTCACACTTCAGACTTGCTATTTGGTCAGAAAGAGCAACTGGAATCCGAATGCATTTGCATAAGCTCTCCACTACTTAAATCCACTTGCTATAAACCACTAATTTGTGGGCAGGGAAGGAAAGTTGTAGAAAAAGGAGAGCAGCCTTTTAGTCTCTGTTCTTTGTTCACACCACAGAAAGGATCTTTCAAAAATTACAGGAATGCAAACATTGAGAAGACAGCTGTGCAATGGAAAAAAACCTGCTAGGTAGAAAACTGCTTTGTTCATCCCCTTGCAAGGCACAGAGCTTTACTTCCCTTAATGGCTAATGATTAATGTATGAAAACAGGATGAATAGCCAATATATTTGAAACATGAGGAACATGATCCTTTAGTTTTTCCTGGAAAGGCCAACCAATATGGCTTACAAAGAAGACAGGCTTCTCCTGTCCCTGGATCAAAATTGATCTGTTCCAATATGAAAGACAAAAGGGAAGATGCTGCACAGTGTTTGAACAGGTTTCATTACCAGAAGAGAAGAATAAATTCCATCAAATGGAATACAAAAATTTATCTTAAAACCTAAATGTTTACTGCTTTAACACACCGCACTCATAAATTTATAGCACTGTCAATATGTTAATAAACAATGCTGAAGCATTACCCAAGAAAAACAAATATATCGTTATACATTTACAGAGTGAAACTTTTGTAATAGACTAGTCTTAAGAACAATTTGCCTGCTGGAGATTTGGTTGGGAAAATTCTCATCTGCTTGCCCATTTCAACAGAAAGCAGCCACACACTGTCGCAGAGAGTCTGGCAAATGCACTACGTGCATAAAACCAACCATTTCTTAAACACTTGCCTATGGAATAAAAAGTAAAATATTCCAGGATATCCCAAAATTCATAATGTCAACTTAGACCACCGATGAAGAACACGAACAGTAAGGGTGTGCAGAGGACCATTTGTTAGTAAGTGAGCCAAAATATCTGTGCCGTATTGTAAAGCAGTAGAAACCCTACCTGCACATTTTGTTCTTGTTGTGAGTGGTGGTCCAGGGGGCCCTGTGCCTCCTTCTCCAGGGCGAGTGAGCAGCACTCTGATCTCATACTCCACATCAGGATCCAAATGCCACAGTTTGTAATTAGGAGAGTCTACAATGTGCGTTTCCGCCCAATTCCCAGTGGTCGTCCGATACTCCACTTCTTTCAATATGATGGGCCCGTCCCCAATGATGGAGTTGGCGTTGGGTTTGATCCACAGGTACGTGGCTCCGACAGCCAGCAGCTCAGGAGGAGCGATAGGAGTTGGAGGTTCTGTAGGCAAAAAGAAGTCACAAGAGGTCTGAGACAATTTTGTCAAAAGGACCAAATTTCCACTATGTATCTGTATTGCAAGGCTGTCCCAAAATGTTTTTTGTAACACAGCCACAGTTTCTTCTGTCATTTACCAAATCTTTCATAAGAATTTAATCTGTTACTGAAAAGAATTTGGCTTCTTTTGTGTTAAAAATTCAGCCCACTTACACTGAGGTTAGTACTACCAGTTCAGAAACACCTGCAAAAATACATTAACCACAAAGTAACTTCTGTTTAAAACAGAATCCAAAAATCACTTCTGAAAGGTCAGAAGGTTTATACTTATTCTCTCCTTTAAGCATATCAGCAATAACAGTCAATATGATATTGGAGGGTGAGGGGAGAAAGAAGTCTTAAATAAAGACGAGTGAGTGCACTTAGCACATCCCATGTATAAAAAGTTTCCGGTACAACAGCCCTTCCTCTGCCCTATGACCCAGCGTGGCAGACTATCATGATCATTGATCGTGGTATTGTTCTTCAGCCAAAGTGTAATTCTTAACATGACACAATTCCACAAGAGTGGAAAACTCAAATTACTTGCTCATCTTGTGATTTTAGCAAGAAAAATAAAGGTTAAAAATAGGATATATTTTTAATCAAAGCACTGACTCTGTGTCTGAGAAAATACTAGCAAATTTAAACACCAGAGAGCTTCCCATGGTCAATGGTATCAGTAGTCAGGATGCTGCTAGAACTGACTCTAACTGGGGCTTTTGGTAGCTCAGAACCAAGAAAAACTCTAAAGCATCAGTGAATCAACACCTCCTGTCATGTTTGATTGCAAGGTTTGCTTAACTTCGCGAGCAAAGATACCCAAGCAAATTCTGCATGCAAGTTGGAGTGCCCAGATGTCACGAGGGGGCAGGAACCCTGCCACTGAGCATCACCTCTGTGATAAAAAGAAAAGCAAGCCAATAAAGGACATCTTAGCAGCATCCTTTGATGAAAGCTATTAAAAAAAAATAATCTACAGGGCTCCAGCTGCCTGCCTGATTTTTAATTTCCCCCCCCCCCGTCTGTCAGTGTATAAATAACACTTCCATATCAGGAGCACACAAAAAGCTTAAGCCTTGTCGGTTTGAAAACCTGAGCTGAACTGTGCAAGGTTATGAGCAATTTCTTTAATCTCATGTAGCTTTCCCTCTGTCACACTCTAATGTGGTTTGCCCTCAGCCCAGAGGACACAAACTCTATTCTCTTATGAAAATAAGGTGATGGAAAGGACATTTCTGTCTCAGAAAAAGAAACCTGTAAGTGTTGTAGCATGACATTAATTTTAGAGTTCTGTGGGAGTTATTCTAAACCCCTCTTAAAGGTGATTCCTCAAAGAGCCCAGAGAACTGGAAGAATCCAGGACCAACAGAAATGTGGAAGAAAGGATTTTGAGCACCACATGATGGGAGGAAGATGGGACTTTCCCCTCTGGCAAAGTCTTGCAGGTTAACATTGGCTCAGTGAAGAGAAACAAATGCAGAGAAATCATTATTATACAAAACGATCAACTTGAAACGTTGGAAAATTTCATTTCCTCTGGCTAACTAATTACAATGAACCATGCTATCTCCTTGAGATTGACTGCAGTAGTTGTGCATTGTACCTCTGAAAAAAAAAAAGCAGTCTGAATCGTAATTGTAGCAGGTATCCAACTTGAATTAAAAAACAGCATCACGAGCTGAGTCTTTTGTGGAATGTTTGTTTCTGCCTTTATTTTGCACTGTTCCCCTAGCTCCTGCCAGAATCTTTTTCTGATATGAAATGTCAGGCTGATTATGTTTTGATTTAATAAGGTTATTTCTCCAAGAAATTTGTTTTCAAGAAATGCATGTAGATACATTTTCATTAAAAATCAAATTATTATAAATCACAAGC
Source organism: Phaethon lepturus (assembly GCF_000687285.1). Classification (NCBI taxonomy): domain Eukaryota; kingdom Metazoa; phylum Chordata; class Aves; order Phaethontiformes; family Phaethontidae; genus Phaethon; species Phaethon lepturus. Next base: position 16,524 of record NW_010520021.1, read on the forward strand.
AGTTTATTACTTGTTTCTTGGTGCAAGACAATTAAAAGATAGATTTAGTGATTTTTATTCCCAATGCAAAAATGACATCTAACAAGTCACATCATAGCTGAAAACAAGACAAATTAAATATTAAACTCCATTCTCCTGGGCTATAGAATTCAATAGCAACACGACCCAGGTTACTTTGGGATTTGATTGCAAGTTAGAAGAGATTTACAGGACTGAGTCTAATTAATAGAGCAGTTTGTCCTGCTGACCAGACATAAAAGTCTCATCTAGCAAGTTTAGCAACTACTATTGCCTAACTGATTTAAATTAAGATGACGTCCAGCATTACTGTCTTCTTTCTCTACTTTACGCCAAATCTAACTCCCCCCTGCCTTCCCCTCCCCTTAATTTTTCCCTTTTCTAAGTACCATTTGCCACAAAATTAAGAGTTTAAACTGTCACTCCCATTTTCCAAATTTAAGAAACCAAGATAAGCAGCTGTTAGAGAACTTATTCAAGGCTCAGTCCCACCTCACTGAAAATAATGGGCTTTTTCCTACTGGCACCAACTGGACAAGAAGCAATTTTTTTTTTGACTATCACTCTGTGCCGAATTACTGCAAGTATCTAAACCAGGTACCCATTATTTAGCAAAACTAGCACATAAATAAGGACCATTTTTTGGCCTTTGTAACTAAGCACACTTGTCAGTTACAGATGACCAGCCTGATGTTATGAGCTCACTATTTTAATTAAAATCGCTATGTGATCTTGATTAAATAAACATGGTGACAGATTGGCCTTGTACACGTATAATTGTGATGAACTATATTTTAAGCCCCATTTGATCCAGACTGTTTTATATCATAAGCTTTGTCTAGCCTGTTGCTGCCTTTCAGCCATTCTCCCTCCTCCTCCAGGCACAGAGGAGAAAGCCACAGGCTCCCCAGGACCGAGGACATCAGGCACTGGATTGCTGCAACTGGAACAATATCTAGCCTGTATCCCAGACTCAGGAAGGACACAATAATACGCAGTTCCCTCTTTCGAGGAAACAACAGACCTGTGTAGTACAAGCTCAAAAAGGCAGTTATAGAACGTGAGTAGGTTTTATTGCACGTGCAAAGCAGGTGCAGTTGTGTGGAATTTGCGGTGTGCCTTTCTCCTCCCATTAGAAAAGGAAATACGGCTGTGGTCTGCAGTTGAGAAGGCTGAACGTTGTTAGGGCTTTGTAAGGACAGGAAGTTTAGTAGTGCAAAGAGTGTGAGAAAACAAAAATAACATGAAGGACCAAAAAAAAGACCAAATAGAACCATAGGATACCTTAAGTTGGAAGGGACGCATAAGGACCATTGAGTCCACCTCCCTGCTGCTGGCATCACAGGATTACCTAAACCATATGATTAAGAGCATTGTCCAGATGCTCCTTGAACTCCGACAGGCTTGGTACCATAAATACTATACTTTCCAACTATTATTGGAAAGTATACTACTCTTTGGCGACTGCTCCTGAGTGTTTCTACTCTTCTACTGGAATATTTCTCTATGTGATTTTCTAAGTAATTGTTAGATGATGGAAGAAAAATGGGCTCCATGAATCCTTCAGATGCAACTGGGAAGTCTGAAAAATTAGAAAAAAATCTCCAACAACTCTTATTGCTGTCTCCTGTGAGATAATCCATAAGAAAAAGGCATTATAATCTTAAAACAGCTGGATAAACCTCTTAAGCTATGGATTTTATAGGAAAAAAAACTTAATTTTTTTTTTTTAAATTCCTTCCCTGTTCACAGCAAGACCATCTGATAAAACGTACAGCCAGGGAGACCATGAACCGTCATTTGCATGTGATGGCCTATGGAAGGTTTTAGATAAAAAGAACCCCTAATGTTACAAAACACGAGTATATCGCACGGTTCAACAGTCCTGTTTCTGAAGTGCTAACCTACAACCCCTTTTTTTGCGACTGAGTAATCATGCCAACACATGACATTCCAAACACGACCCAAACACCGAAATAAGCTCTCAACTTCGGACTGAAGAGAACCAGAAAACAAAACCAGCGAGGCCGCAGAAAAGGCTGTCACGCCGTTAAGCGGAGGAGGAAAGCAGGTCCGTATCTGGCTGAGCCATCCAGCCTGTACCTGTCACACTGCCTGGGGACCCTGTAAGTCCCTCCAAAAGACTGGCTGTGCACGGTAGCCCATAGGTAGCCAGGCCCCCAGCGCGGCAGGAAGGTGCCGGTAACATGCACGCGGAGAGCCCGGCTTTGTTTTCTCACACACATAGAACACACAGCACAGGTTCTAAAAATAAGATCAGAAGAGACAGTGTTTTTCCTTCTTTGAGGGTTGAAGAGGTGGGGATGAGAGCTGCTATCAAAAGGCATTTGCCTGACAAGCAGGATCTCTGTTTTCAAACATGACACTGCTTATTCCTCTGCTAATGGGAACTGTAAGCTTTTCTCACAGCGTCCTAAATGAGCAGCTGTGGACTGTGCTTGCCAAACGGCAAAGGATGGGACTGGAAAGCGAGGAAACCAAATTTCAAGCTTCTCAGAACTTTTTTTTAAACAAAAAAATACAGAACAAAACATATTTGTATAGTTTTCTACACGGTAGCCACAGACTGGTTAAAAGCTATCAAGAACATAGGTACTTAAATTTGGATTTTAGAAGGCAAGTCCAGCCTGTTTTAAGAAAAAATGGTATCGTGTTAAATGGCCTTGTTCTGGTTTTTTGTTCCTCCATCCTTTTAGCAGAATTTGTCACCTTTGCACAACTCTTTTGCACTCTTCATTGCCGGCTATTACAGGTTCACTTGACTGACTGAGCAGCATCCATGAGTACCCATTCTAGTTTTACAGCATAGCAATAAGCAGTCTGAGCTCTGAACGATAGTATTTATATTGGCATTGCTTATTAGCACACTTCCTACTACTGTAATAAATGCAGCAGTTGAATTTTGTTTTCCAGTGATTGTCTGAACTTCCAGTTTCATTTACTGCACAAAAAAATGGCACAAAGATTTTACAATATTTAGCATGAGACTGTTTCTCTGCACTGATAGACACTGTACTAATAGTTTTTTGTCTAAAAGAGAGACATTCAGATCTGTCTTATAGTAATGTAACAGGCTGACAGCAGTAGCACACGTCAGCTGTCTTGGAAGAGTGTGCCAGTGGCATTAATAAAGTGATTCATTAATTCACCTGGACAGCTGAATTGCACCGAGAGCGATACAGTCTATTCCTAAAGAAAAGTACCCAGAGCCAATTCTGGAATCAACAATTTTAGATATTTAATTAAAGCCAAAATCCATGAATGTGAGAGAAAAGGAAGATTTAGGATTTCTACAGCCTATACAACAAGGGGCAATGGTTTCACAGATTAATACATTTACAGGTGCAAAAGCCTTTACCATTGGTTTTGCATCCCACTAAGAAACAGAACAGTGCCAGCAGACAAACATCACCCTTACACGGCAGAGTTTAACCTCTTATCCTCCATGAGCATTCCCACACTATGTGGTGCAGCCCTGTGGATATGCGGGTCTCTTCTTGCCCCTGTTGAGATCTACACTGCATTCACCCTCATGAACCATCAGCCACGGGATGCTTATGTGCTTAGTAAGCAAAGACTGACAGACAAAAATGGAAATTTACCCTTTTAGCTAGTGGCAGTTTGGTTATTTAGCTCAAGATCTAGGACATTAGAGCAGTGAGTGCGGGGCTGCATTTAGACCCTGCTTTATTGTTCCAGCGATTAGCAAACTGAGTGTCAGTACTCTCCATCTAATATTTCTTCCCAACACAGGATTTACTAATCACAGGGAGAAGCAACTTTAGTACTCTATGATATAAAATACTCATCTGCCACAGCATGTCATGCCCTTTTTTCTTCTCACTCTTCCCTTAAGAGATAATGCTTCTGTTTACGAGGGACTTGTCATATGTTTCATGTACAAGAAGTGGGGGAGAAAATAAAAATGATCCAGAAAGGTGTGAAAGAATTGAGCAAAGTGGTCAAAGAATCAGCACAACAGCAATGAAAACCAAGAGACATGCAGACCTCAGAGGACAGCAATCGGCATCACCAAAGAAACCCAATGGAGGAAGAAACGCAGTATTTGGCAGGATGCTCGTCTTCTGACATTCTCAACAAGGAAAAATTCGAAGACTACAGACTACCACCCTTTACATCTCGCAACAGTGTAGGTGCAGTACTTACACACCGAGGGAGAACTTGTTGCAGCTTGATGAAAATGAAGAGTACATATTCTCTATGTATCTTCCCCTTAAGAAGTAGCGGAAATGCTCCTTGGTGATTTGAATATATATGTTCTAAATTAAGCAACTGGGCTGCCTGGCTTTAAAGAGAACACAGTAACACTTACAGGAGTTACTATAAAGCAGTAGAAAACCTGTTAACCCTTTCCTGAAAGCACTACAGTCACCATGCAAGACAGCTGGAACAAACACTCATTGAAGAAAGTTCACCTGTGCTGGTGTCATCTTATTAAACAAAAATGTACAAAGTTGCCCTGAGCCCACAAAGAGTTGGTACAGGCCCACTGCCTCCTACCAACTCCTCTGATTCCGTTACAGGTTAAGGGAGAGGGGCAGCAGATACCAAGAGGGAATTACAGTAGCATACTATTTCATTAGCATTTCACACTATTTGTGTCTCAGAAGCTTAGCCTGAATCCCACCAGAGCCTCGGAGGATATTTTCATTCTCTAATAAAGAAGAAAATAGCATCGGATTAGTTGAACAGTATCTCATTTCCCAGCGTAAATTACGTAAATTAGATGGAAGACTCTGTGCTCTAATTGTAAAGCTTATTACAAGAACTCACATAGATTAGAACCGAATGCTTCTGTTTGAGTCATCATTTGTACTGTAAAAGAGGAAAAAAAGGTGACTATAGACTCTCCCATGACTCCCTAATGGCTCAGTATTGATATGTAGAAATCTCCAGTAATGCAGCAAAACACATTCAGAAGCCTTGTGCACCAAGAGTGCTAGAAGGCAACCTTTCTCCACATGGGCAGGAGTGCTACTCTGCACAGTGCACAGGCAGTCTCTCTAGGTAATCTCCAAGAATGACAGGTTCCCCAGGGTTGGGAATCATGGACAATTAACTATCATTTTTAAAGTGCATGTAATTTACTGAGTTTTTCAACTGCAAAATAGCTACAAAGTGACATCACGAACAAGAACAGTAGGATGCTTCTTGTTGCTTACAGAATGACATTGTTATGGAACATCGTTCTGTTTATAGAGATCTTTCATGAACCATGAGAGGCCCAGCATAAAGACTTCCATGCATTAAGAAGTCAGGCATCCATGAGCTGATACAAGTACCCTGACTTTTACTATGTAGCTTCTGTATTTTGAAGCCTGTACTAATGATCTCAGGTTCCCTTTATAGTCAAGGGGCTGAAATGGACTCATCTTAAGGTATGTATCCAAGACAGATAAAAATAATTGCTCTCTTATCCTCCCTCTTTTGACTGGTATTAAAATTTAGGCGAGATGCATTTTACCTCATTTTCTCAGCACCAGACCTTCAGTGTGAAATACAGTGAGGTATCGGACCAGTTAGCCCATGAAGGAGGAAGCCACAAAGCAAGCGGTGCAAAGACCTGCACGGTAAGAAATAATACTGAGCACCTGTATGCTCTTCGTTTGCTCCCTCAGTGCCCTCATTCGGGGCAGCAGAACTCAGGTGCTGCAGTCTAAAATCATCACATGAAGATAAATGATTATGCTTTTCTCTGGAAAAGATGAGCACAACTCACTTTCCTTTTATATATGCAGCCAGAGCATGTACTGGTGACAGTGATGCCCTTTGATTTAATAATTCAATACTTTAAGTGCTTGTCAAAGAAAGAATTTCATTCTCTTACTAAGACCGTTCTAAGGCTGGAGCATCTTAGCCCCATCACTTGACATTGTGTCACACACAGAAAAAAAGGTTTAGTTTTCATTTGACCAAAAAAAACCCCAGTAAAAAGACCATTACTTTCTCTAACCAGCATCTAACTGCTCCATTTTGCCGCTCCAGAAACATGTCCAGCATACTTGAACCCAGTCCTGTTCTCCAAACTCATCCTTGATATATTTTCCTCACACAACAATTGGTGATTTTTTTTTTCCCTACTTCCCTCATTTCTTGGCGCTTGTCCTTGATGACAGATGCATCAGATTTGTGTGGACTAACATTTCGTATTAGTCTTGAAATGACCCATGAAAAAAGACAAGGTAGGGTTTACCATAAGACACAAGTCTGAATGCAGTAATTACAAAAGGATGACAAAGTATGAGAACGGAGCATCAGCTCTCCTTCGACAAGTGAGATGAAAATAGCGGAGCTTTCCAGAAAGTCGTGAAAACATACCAATTTCTCCACTAGAAACGGCTGCAACTGCTCATGCACCAACAGTCATTCAAGTTGCAGGTTACTTGTGAACCTGTATCTGAGCTCTCTCTTTGCCCCGTGTAAGAAACCCCAGGGTGACTGTAATCTGCACATAGTTACACTCTACGCTGGTTCTTTTAACAGCCAGTTCTGTAACACTACAATTTGAAACATCAGTTTATGGGAGGCTCTTCTTTCTTATGGCTCCATCAGGTCTGTACAGAGATGTGGAAAACAACATCCACATCCTATGAAAAAGAAGGTCCTCTCCACCAGTCCATAGTCAAAGCCAGTTTTAGCGCTCTCGTGTTTCTAACTCCATGGACTATTTAAGCTCATATATCATGTGTTATTAAATCTATTTCAGCTTTCTGCATGAACAAGCTGCTGGTCTCCCACAGGGACTGGAAATGTAAACTCAACAAGCACCAAGAAAAGTAGAAAGCCAGGAATAAACACATAAACTGCGAAACATGTAATTTCAGGTCAACTCAAGTTCAAGCAGCTTCATCAGTTGCTACGCTACCAGCTTATGATGGTGGGAAAGGATGAAGGCAACAACATTTTATAGCTTCATCTATAGAGGCTATTTAGCAACTTTTGCTTTCTGGGACATCTCTGTCTGCAGAATGAAGGATCGTTAGTCTCTAAAGCTGCTGAAATGGCAAGTGACTGGAGGTATTGACTACTATGAAGCAGCATGGAATGGTTTGTCTGGATTGATTAAGTAGCTTAATCCATAGCAACCTGCTAGGTTTGCAGGAAAAGCCTGAGGCAAGGTTCTTCGTTTCTTTTAAGACAAAGCGAGGAATTAAACATCCCATTGACCTTTACCACTCTGTCCACCACCTAAAGACGTGAGAAAAGATGAGGAGCAGTGAGGAGAACTGAGGCAATAGTGAGACAGAAGTTTAAACATGGGAGTCCACCATGGCAGTGACTTGTAGACTCAGCGATGTCCAATCTGCTGTTGCACCATTGACACTGATCTCTCTTCTCACAAATATTTTATGTACCCCAGAGCTGCATCATCTTAAAGAGTGAGGACACAGGTGTGTGTACATGCAGTGCAGTTTCAGGGAACTGCTCACAGTTAATCCTCACAACGTATTTGTGAGGCAAGTATGAGTACGTTGTTTTATAACTGGAAATAACGGTTCATGGATGGCTGTAGGGCAACAAACTGAATGTAGTCTTGTGTTCCAGCCTACAGACTTTATGACCCCCTACAAAGAAGTGGATGCCAGGCTTGATGTACAAATTTAGGGTCTTTCAGCCCATAAAGCAAATGTTCTCATTTAAGCATTTATTTTCCCATGACGGACCTGTGAAAAACACTTATCACATTTGACCATGAAGAGGCAAGTCAAATCTGCCATGGCCTCTAAAGAGCTGATGCTTGTAATAGTACATAGCAAATTTGCCAACAGGCATCTCGGGGAGCCACCATGGTGGACACACACCACTAAAGCAGCACCCTTGGAGCTTTTCAACCAACGTGCCTGTATCATGTGAAGCAGCATCGAACAAACTATGCAGGCAACTAAGTCTTAGAGTGGATGGCCACCCGAGTGCAGTTTTCTTGATACTGATCTGAGCAAGAATACAGTTCAGATCTCAGTATTCATATAAAACTTAGATAAATCAGGATTGACTAATTTTAAGTGGAACTTTGCTGAGCGTTCATTTCAGAAAGTCACTCATGTCTTCACTGACTGCCTATTAACCGACATTTCAATGACATACTTGGAGACTGTGAGGAACATGGTGAGCACAAGGGAAGAGCACGCTTTGCTGTTATCACAGCTATGCTTCATTCAAAGTTAAGTTTTCTCTTTTTACTTCTTTCTCTAGGAGTAGGCACAGATGCACACCCTAGGAAACCTAAAGAAAATATTTGAATATCTGGATATCAACAATATTTAAATATTCCTTATGCAGGTTCCAAAACATTCACAGTAGTAACAGCCACATAAATTGTACTATGGTTTACACGTAGAGTAGCACTTTTCACCTCGAAATTCAACAGAGATAAATCACTCTTCCACTTGACAACAAATATGCAACAAAGTGTGAAAAAGAGCCAAGTTGCTGCCAATAACTATTCTGCTGCCACTAAGGCCACACTGCTTATACAGCTATGTGGGCAATCTAATAATTTATTAAAATGTCAGCATGGCAAGAATCTTTGCTTCTGATAGCAAAAAGAATCATATTGTCCAACAAGATAAACGTTAGGAAGAACAACTTGAGGTTTCATGGCAATTTCCAGGATGTAAAGGGATCTCTTCCACCTTTAAGTCATATGCCAGTCTCTCCTGCTAGTGTAAAATACGCACGAAAGAAGAAAGTCTGCCTGCTACACAGAGACATACTGCCAAAACTGAACATTTACATTAATACTTACATATTCCGATTATTTTTTCCTGAACAAACAAACAAGCTTTCTACTTCTGAATGTAACTGCAAGAACACTGTGTTCAGCTGTGGAGCCCTCAGCAATGGGAAAGACATGGACCTGCTGGAGTGGGTCCAGAAGCGGCCACAAAAAGGATCAGAGGGCTGGCACAGCTCTGCTGGGAGGACAGGCTGGGGAGAGTTGGGATGGTTCAGCCTGGAGCAGAGAAGGCTCCAGGGAGCCCTTATTGCAGCCGGCCAGGCCTTAAAGGGGGCTTAGAGGAAAGATGGGGACAGACCTTTTAGCAGGGCCTGTTGCGATAGAACAAGGGGTAACAGTTTTAAACTAGAAGAGGGTAGACTTAGACTAGATCTAAGGAAGACCTTTTTCCCAATGAGGGTGGTGAAGCACTGGCCCAGGTTGCCCAGAGAGGTGGTAGATGCCTCATCCCTGGAAACATCCCAGGTCAGGTTGCACAGGGCTCTGAGCAACCTGATGTAGTTGAAGATGTCCCTGCTCATGGCAGGAGGGTTGGACTAGATGACCTTTAAAGGTCCCTTCCAACACAAAGATTCTATAATTCTATGAATACATGACAGTCAAGCCTATTAACCCTAAACATGCTCCAATAAGATGAGGAATTTTTTCAAAAACCACTTTCTCTGCTTATTCCATTTACCTTAATATAAATTGAACAGGGCTTTTAGACCATGATCTTCACCCTACTAAAATGTTACAGTTCAAAAGTATCTGACATTGTCTAGATATACCTAAAACCCTTGCTAATTTAGAGACAATGCAAACTACAATTAATTTGTTTTCTTGTCTTCTCTCCTTTTTCTTCTTATATTAATCACATTCATACAAAAAAATATACTTGAAGCATGGCTTGGTTTGGAACATGGGGATCCATGTACATTGAAGCCATACGATAAGAGTACAGCTTTAAGGGTGTACTATACTTGAGGCAGTTGAGAAGTCATGCCTGTTGACACCATGAACTTCATGTCTGATAAACCCCATTTTGTTTCAAGAGTTTTAACCCTGTATCACAACCTTCTCCATGGAATGTCATAAAAGAGACATTTCAAAATCTCTTTTGTGTATGAAAGAACCTATTTTGTAGCCATTAAGGACAAGGGATTGAAGGCCTAAGACAGCAATCTACAGTAGTGAACAATGAATGACATTTCTACTCATCTATTCTTAGAGTTACCAACTGCGTGAGCAGCCAATAGCAGAGAAATTACAGGGGATGGGAAGTGAGAGATGGTAAAATTTCACCAGCTGCAGCACAATGGAAAAAATGCTCAAGCACAGGGAGCAATTCCCTGATCAAGAGGTGTGCTGGTTTTGGCTGGGATAGAGTTAATTTTCTACATAGTAGCTCGTATGAAGCTATGCTTTGGATTTGTGCTGAAAACAGTGTTGATAATACAGGGATGTTTTTATTATTTTGGACACAGTCAGGACAGCTGACCCTGACTGACCAAAGGGATATTCTGTACTGTACAGCATCATCCTCAGCGTATAAAGCTGGAGAAAGAAGGAAGGGGACACACACGTTTTGAGTGATGGTGTTTGTCTTCCCAAGTGACCGTTACATGTGATGGAGCCCTGCTTCCCTGAAGATGGCTGAACACCTGCCTGCCCATGGGAAGTGGTGAATTAACTCCTTGTTTTACTTCATATGTGCACACAGCTTTTGCTTTCCCTATTAAACTGTCTTTATCTCAACCCATGAACTTTCTCACTTTTACCCTTCTGATTCTCTTCCCCATCCCACCATGGGAGAGCGAGCAAGCAGCTGTGTAGTACTTGTTTGCTAGCTGGGTTTGAACCACAGCAAGAGGGCAGAGCACTCTAATAAATCTAATAGCTCAACTGTGGAAAAACAAACAGGGTATTTCCCCGAGGCTTGAAGGCCACCAGAGATCCAGGATCCTGGATGTTATAGTTTTACTGTTTTTTTTTTTTTGTGTCTCCCAATATTCCCAAGAGTGTCTGCAGTTAGTGAAGGAATTCTTTTGTTACGTACCTATTCCTCGCTTGCTGTTGTGCTCCCCCAAGACAGCTAATAAAAACAAGGTCTCCTACCATCAGACAAATCTGGGAGCCTATTTAGGCTTTGGAAGAGCTGCAACATGGCCTATGGGGTTTAGACTGTAAAACTGAAGTGTTTTTTAATGTGTCCTGTGTCTGAAAACTAGTGTTAAGTCAATGTTAAGGACAACCAGGGTCCTGCACAGATAGGATCCTGCTCTTGAGGTTATGCAACAAAAACCTGTTCCTCTAGAGAAGCAGCTATGTCTGATTCCCATTATAGCACATTTTGTGCATACCCATCAAGACCTCAAATCAACTTCCTTCAAAGAAAAGCCCCATTACAAAAATATATGTTCTAATGGTAGAAATGGTAGGTTAAAAGATTTTATCAAGGACATAACAGAGTATTTATTTTGCTGCAAATCTTCCTAAAATAGAATCTGTAGACATCCAAACATTATCGGCATATATGATGAAGTAAATTACTCGTAGTTTCTTCATTGAGACATTTCTGTCCAGAGTTTGCTGCTCACAGTGTATTATTACTCCCCCAACCAATGCAAATTGAACCTGGGCTTTCCTGAAAAGGTTCAGATTCAATTTGGATTTACTGATTTAATCAGCTGAGAGTTCCCTTCATAGTCTGGCCCCTTACAGGCATACATTTAGTAAATTCCTGAGATTCAGTGCATGCTGCAAAGACTGAAAACAGGGGAAAAAGAAGATGGAAAATATACCAAGAAATGGAAGAATTTTTTATTTTTTTTTTTTTAATATGAAGAATGCTCCAAAGGATTGAGATCATAATGACTGGTCACCCTTTTGGGATGATGCACAGTGGCGTACAGGCTTTGACAGACAATCTGTCAACTTCTAATACCAGAATGCCCAATGTATGGCTATCAAACAGGTCAAGAATCATCAGGAAACAGCAATTCACCCATGCTTTCTGGCTGAAACTAGATCACCAAGCCTACCTAAATATAAGGCAAAATCTGATTAAGCACTATGCTACTCCAGAGTGGGACTTGAGATCGCTGCTGACCGAGAGAATTGGATTATACGTATATTATATTATACGTATATATATTACACGTATTATATGTATGCATATACTTGCAGTATTTGTATGGCTGTGATGTCTCTAACACAGGGGTGATAAGCACTGTACAAACAGCCTCTGCAGCAAACAGCCTGTAACTCGGCACAGGCGGACAGACAGAACAGAAAGAAACAGTGATGATTCTCAGCCAGCAAGACAGGCTGCAGTCTTTATGCATTATCAGCCTGTTCCCAAGTACTTTGTAGTCATAACAACAAAATTGAAAGATGTCAATTACCATAATAGCAAGCACATAATTAGCAGCAGCCTGAACAACATGTCATCCCGTAAAACTGAAGCATCAGCAACTAAAATGCAAAATGACCAACACAGTATTAGGTACAAAAAGTTGTCTTCCTACATTAGTGTTTCAAATTATGACTTGCAAAACTATTTTTCTCTTTGTATGGAATGTTTATCACTTTGTACAAGGACCATACTTCTTATTCAGCAGAGAAGTCATTATGTTAGATTCCATTATGCTGTGATTTGAAGCGATGATGGATAAACAAGTTCAGCAAGGAAATGCCACAGAGGTTGGAAATCTAAGTTTTGAACTCTAGAGCTGCATCCTTCACATTGAAGCAAAATACCAAAGGTTGATTATCTGAGCATTTGCTACATACTTAAGATGGAGTTAGGACACATAAGGGTTTATTTTCCCGATCACTTTGTATATGTGGAATTCCCACTGATGCAAATCAATAGAAAATTTTAAGCAGACAAGTCACTGTATAAGCTGTCAGATATATCATCATGAATGTCTGTGCTAAAAAAGTTAGTGATTTCATACTGTAATTCCTGACGGGTACCTGGTGAAACATTCAGTTTCTAACACATCTCAACATGAAACAGTCTTGCAGTGTTTCATTCAAACACAGAAACTGTGAGAAGAACAGCAGCACAGAAGAGCTGTCAGAAGAGTCTTGCACAATTGTCTAAAAGGACCTGACCCGATTATGCATAGTATTCAGTCCCTCAATTTTTTTTGCTAATTTTCTGTCTTTACAAGCAGAAACCTACACTGCCCAAATAAACTCCAGTTAAAACCTGATGAGAACTTTCTTCAGTACCACAGAAAATCATTTATTGCTCAAACTTGTAAATTTACATTCCCTCCTCGGAGCCCAAATAAAAATCACTAGAAGTGAATTGTTATACATAATCATGACCTTCAGAAGAGCTAGAGAAAAACAGTATAGGTCAAGTCTTACCCAAAACACTTGCACCAGTATATTCTACCGCTTTGTAAGGCTATTTAAACCAAATTTGGTTTGCTTCACTCGGAGTTCCTCTTTCCATGGTATCCTTAAAAATAGTAGAACATCTCCGGAGTTGAGGACAGGCAGATTACTGTGTAATACCTGGCTTTGATGAATAGAATCTCATCATTTCACTATCATTTGTTAACCATTCATCAGCTTAGCTCCTTGTAGATTTGCTTAATTATTTGAGAAATAGAAAGATCATTTGGCTTTGTGCCTAATTTGTCTCTAGTTTATGCTGGTACAAACCCAAAATAAATGGAGTTAGCACTGTGATGCAAATAAGCCAAGTTTCTGCTCTTTTGTTCCCCAGTAATCTGAAATGTTGATGATTTCTTATCCTTCACAGGCAACCTGATAAGAACCAGCACCAGAGGGAACTATTTTCTAGCAGAAGCTGCAGTGTGCTTGCTTTGAACCCATTTGTTGCTTAGTAGGACCCTGGCACAGCTCCACAGTCCAATGAACATGATTAAAAATGACTTGATGAATTTAGTCTATTGAACAGGTGGCTATAACCAGTCTGGAGGGAGAGGAAAAACACTGCCTGCTAGGGAGAAATGCTTTATGCTCCCTAGAACTGTTTAAACAATGAAAGGTCTATAGACCTGAGTACAGACAAATTTCAAGCATCCAATTCCATTATCCGATGGCTGTCAAAAACTCTGCAATGACCAGGAGCAACAAGTGGGGGCAAGGCAAAAGAAACCACTGCAGGGCTGCCTACACTTTTCACCACAGCATGAATATTTGATTAGATCCTGGGGTACTGGGAAATAGGAGACGATGAGGGAGGTAGTCAAGAAAAGATGCTACTCAGCAAACACAGTTGTTGCAAGGCAGCAGAGTGAATCCTGCCTCTGAGGGTCTGGCTCGACTCCCTGACAAATCCAGGGAAAAACAGAGCCAGCAGCTTACAGTCAAAACTAGCAATGCCAACTGGATAAAAAGTGACTAGAGACAAAAGAAATTGCTGGGGAGCGAGTCAAACTGACAGGCACACACCGACAACATCCAAAGTTGGCCTCTCTGGGGCACGGAGATAAAAATATAGGGTTTTAAATAGAGTTGTCTATAGATGGTTCGTGATAAAATCGGGGTTTATGTAATCTTAAGAAGTGTGCAATAATTTCATAAAAGGAAAGAATTGATCTAAACCCATCTGGACCTTCTGAGGAACTATGGTTGGTTCATGCGCAGGTAGTATACACCCTAAGCAAAGCATTACAGGATTTCATTTCCAGGAGAGTTACAGCGATGAAATAACTAAAAAAAAGGTACACCGGGACTAATGGAACAGCTACAGAACCACTCCCAAAACTGTAACAGAACCCTCTAGAACCAGCTTGGTTACAAACGTTCTTGATTATTAAAAGTGAGACAAGAAAAACAAACAGTGGAAACAAATCTGCTGCTTTCATCTAGCAAAATATATTTCAAAAGTTTTCCAGGAGAAGGCATCGGCTCTTTAGTATGTTGTATTATATGTATGCCTTCAACTCTGCTGCTGATCTTGACAGCTGCACCTTAATTTATTTCTGTAACTCTTATTGGAAGTTGAGCAAAATATAGGATACAGTGATTTAAAGCCATTACGTACACATCTGTCAAACTACCAGCTTGATCGTGATCTGCCATGCAACTGGCAGGTGTTCACTTCATTGTTAATAAAATCTGTGGCTATGTTTTCTTGGGATCTACCAATATCCATCGCATACAAGCAAGCTGCCCTGAAACATGGACAGTAAAATTGAGATGAATTCACACAGAATGTATGAGCTTCAGTTGCAAAGATAACAGTGGTCCACTTATTCTGATATTGTTGGAAGTGCCTGAACTTTATCTAAGAATGTAAATCACCTCTTTATATACATTTTAAAAACTCGCAATGATACAAAGGCAAATTATAATCTAGAACTAAGAGGATGTATTAGAGGGAGAAACAAGCAGTTCACATACACGCACACTTTTTTTCTTTTTATAGGGTTCTTAGGAGCTCATTTGGAATTTACTGTGCATGTAAATGCCAAATGAATTTCAAGTACTGTGTTAGCTGCCAATCCATTACACAATCTCTTGCAATTTTAACTTACAACTCCTAACTGCCTGTGGCACCAGTTTCGGATTCTAGTCCTTACAGCCCATTGCTTACTATTTAGACGATCTTGTTATCCTGTGAAAATCACAGTATTAACGTTTCATACCACCTCCCAAATAAGGTGTGCTTAGGGTGGAACATTGCCCAATGTTTTATAATGAAAACAAGGACACACGGGGGGCTACAAATGAGCTCTGTTCCACAGCAAAGGATTTAAATAACAGAATGACTTATACAGATAGTTATTAAATTTAGCCAGAAATGTTTAAGGTCCTTCTTTACAAGACATTACCACAACAGGCAAAAGCGGAGCGGGGGGAGGGGGGAAGACTGCTGCCTTTTCCACTTTTCCATCCTATTAGCTGAAATGACTGGTAAAGCCTCATATTCCCGAGTTGAACTAGAACAGCTGAAAGGTCAGCACTCCATGTCTTCTGTCACCCCTGCTACAGAGAGATGCCTGCCTTTTGCTGGGAAATCCAGCAGAACGTATTCATAAGAGCTGTAGGAGTAACTGGACACCCTCCAGTAGCTCATGTTCCTGAGAGGTAGGAACAAGGAATTAATCAGGATCATAAGCCTAGATGTCAGGAAAGCAGACTTTGGCCTGTTCAAGGTTCTGCTGGGAAGAATCCCACGGGTCATGGACAGAAGATGGGTCCAGGAGTACTGGCTGATTTTCAAGGATCACCTCGTCAAAGCTCAATGGTAACTGGCAAATAAGTTGCTCATTCAGTTCTTGCCACTGACAACATACAACTACTGGAACCAGTTTCAGGATTCTGCAGAGCACACTCAGCTCAGAATGATATATACAACTCAAAATTTCAAGGAAACACACACCAGCACTCTGCAACAGCTCAGAACTAGGAAAAAATACTGTAGCCAGCGAAGCCAGAGAGGGTTCAAATCAGTTGTATCTAGTTGCTGGTCGTTCCACAAACAGACTGTCAATGTTGCACTTACAGTATACTAAAGATTTTTCTTCATCAGAAAACCAAAATTTTCTTAGTGGCTTTGTGTACGTGTTCATCAGAATTACTTCTATAATCTACACTTATGTGGTTAAGCCTGTTTTCACTACTGCAGGCATAAACAAGGTTTTTGGTTTTGAAAGGTCTCCGCTTTTAAAGATCTACCTGTAACATCTTCCAAAAGGAATGTGCAAAAACTAAGAGAAGGTCTCCAGCTTCCTGAAAACATTAAGATAAATAAAACCAAACCAAACCCATTTTTTTGCATTATTCAACACAAGAGCACAAAAAATTTTGAAGAAATAAAACTAGACTGTTTGTCTTACCAACATAAGGTATGTAAAGGCCTTCATTAAGCTTTAATTGTGTAAAGACAGCAGGCAACATAACAGACCATGAAGCAAGCAGCACACATGGTGTTCCCATGGCACACTCCCACAGGTATCCAAAGCTGTGCCTCTATTATTTGGCCAGAATACAATCCACAAGTTAATATCCACTATTAGCTAACTTGACCTACATGGCCTTTTCAAGGATCTTTTAAGTGCCTTTTACTTGGATTGTATGTTACAAACCCCTTCATTTCTTTGATTCATTAAGTTCAATGCCTCCTTCACACATTTAGTAACAGCAGTATCTGGCTCTTCAATCAGTGGAATCCTTCAAGAGACCTAAGGTAACCACATGAAAGGAGCACAGGCACATAGAAGTTGAGATTTTAAAAATTTCATCTGATACGATTAATTACTTGGCTAGATTAATTTCCACTGAATTGCACCCAATACCTATCCTCAGAAATCACAGTACAGACTTAGGATTCTAAGCCTGTGAATCAACATTTTCTAAATGAGCCATAACAACCAGACATCAAAGACCCAGGGATGAAAATCTATACACCTAATACCTCCTCAGGACAACAAGCTCTTGTAATTGTGCTAAGGTAGGGCAGCAGCAGCACTACCAGCTTACTTGTTTCTGAGCAGCCCGTCTTGTTTTCAAATTCGTTGGAATTAAGAGAGAAAGAAAGATATCCCAATGTGATGTCAGCTTAATCAGAATTATCCATTCTTTGTGGGTCAGTTAAAGTGCCTGGACATTAAACTCGGTTGTGTTTATATACAAGATTTTTAATTAAAAGTAATTTATGTGAAATAAATCTAAAAGCATCATTTTCTTATATGTAAACAAGAAAAAATAGTTAGTAGCTGCATATGACAATGACTCAATTGGCAGTCCCTTCTTGTGTTCTTTATTAAAAAAACATATTTCAGAATGTTGCTACAACTTATTCAGTAGAATTAACTATAGACTAGTGTAACACAGAAGGTAAATGCAACGACTCAAAGAAGCACTTGGACACCACACCTCTCCTATACAGAGACAATTTCAAGGAAAACTTAACAAACCCTGTCAATAGAAGACTGAGAATCTAGATCATAGACTCAGAGAATAGTTTGGATTGGAAGGGACTTAGTCCAGCCCCGCTGCCATGAGCAGGGACATCTTCCACTAGATCAGGTGGCTCAGAGCCCTGCCCAACCTGACCTGGAATGTCTCCAGGGATGGGGCATCTACCACCTCCAGTGGTTCACCATGTCATTCTAAAAAAATTTCTTCCTCATATCTAGTTAAAATTTACTCTCATTTAAAACCATTACCCCTTGTGCTGTTGCTACAGGCCCTGCTAAAAAGTCTGTCCCCATCTTTCTTATCAGCCCCCTTTAAGCCCTGGCAGGCTGCAATAAGGTCTCCTCAGAGCCTTCTCTGCTCCAGGCTGAACAACCCCAACTCTCTCAGCCTGCCCTCAGAGGAGAGGTGTGCCATCCCTCTGATCATTTTTGTGGCCTCCTCTAGACCCACTCCAACAGCTCCATGTCTTTCATGTACTGAGGGCTACAGATCTGAAGGATGTACAGACACAACAGATGAATACCGTCATAGCTAGGGCAAGGTACAGACATAATTTGACACACAAAAGAAGCTGAAGAACTACAATATGGTTCATGCTAGGAAAAATATCTTCTCATTACCTCTATCCCAAGATTATCTGTATTATAGGATTTACAGGATACACTGCTATTGCTTCATTTGTTGGAAATAGCAGTGGAAAATGCGATCATGGATCATTTATGATTGTTAAAATGACAAGCCGCTCACGGAACAGTTAAGAATCGCAAACTGAACACACAACACACTTACCTTCTTTTTTCCACCGTCAGGACTAGATGATACACTGTAATGCACAAAACCTCCCTGCCAGTAGTAAATCCTGAAATAAGCTTTAGCCTAAAAAGATACACCAGGTAAGATCTATGTTCTTCCATTCCTACTTACCTGGTCTTTACAGTTTCTAGTTCATCCAGGTCACTGTGTCCAACTTACAGTCAAGTAGATCCAGCCTTGCTAAATGATTCATCCCATCTCTATTAAACATAGGATCCCATTCTCTTTTTCCTACAAGGTTCTCAAAAAT
This sequence comes from Phaethon lepturus, assembly GCF_000687285.1. Taxonomy (NCBI): domain Eukaryota; kingdom Metazoa; phylum Chordata; class Aves; order Phaethontiformes; family Phaethontidae; genus Phaethon; species Phaethon lepturus. Next base: position 35,279 of record NW_010520021.1, read on the forward strand.
GGACAGGGATTCATTCTTGGGGCCACAGGAACTGTTCTGCCCCATCCTCCCAAGGGACTTAGAGATCCTGTGCCACCCTCTGCCCACTCACTTCAAAGCCAAGGGTAAGTATGTCATGATCAAAGTCTAGGTATTTCTCACATTGCATAACCAGCTATATGCTCATTATAGGATGCCAAAAGCGTTCACCATACAAAACACTTCCAAATACCAAAAAAGAAAGACCTGGTACAAAACTTGAGTGCATCCATAAAGAACTCACAGGCCTGTCACAGCCAAAGAACACAGCTTCTTCCTTTCTTTCCACATGTGCCGTTAAGGACTGACAGAACACTCCAGGATTTATGCTTGTAATATGCAGTTTTAAGGCCAGCTTGTTTAGCAGGTTATCTTTTCTGGTTGTTTGCCAGAATTCAGTGTTCTTTATACACAGTGTAATGGCTTAAAGGGCTGCTTGTTTTATTTCCTCTAATAAGATAAACAGATACCCAGCAGATGAACCAGTGAGGAGCAGCAGCAGTACGTATTTGATATGACAGCAACAGTTCCTTTTCAGTGTCTAATAATACGACAGGTTCTCCTGTTGGAGCTGTGGTCATGATAACACTTTTTCACATAAACATTTTCACAGGCACCAGCCTGTGGGATCAGGAGCTTTAGCCTTTAAAGTGTGTTGCAAAATCTGGCAGAATTTGCAGTAAAGGGGCAGCTGTTGAATATTACTACATGACAACAACAACAAGAAAAAAAATATTACAAAGGCTTATGTTTTAGGCAACCTCCTACATTTAGAGTAGCCTCTCAAATGCATTTCCTAAGTCTGTGCATTTTAAAATACCAGCCCTATTATCTTTTCTTGTTAAAAACAGACAAAAAAGCCAGAAAGTAGAAAGGTAACTTCCATAATGTAGAGGTATGAAATGGAAAACAAAGCTTCTAAGAAATTTCTCAAAGTAAAGAAAATAGAACTTGTAATAAGGCAATCTAAATCTGTTCTGAAGAGCAGAGATGAGGAAGGAAGAAAGAACATAATTTCCCATGATCTGTTATTTCCTTTAAAAGCCCCCTTAGAATGAAGGTAGAGCTGTCTGTATTTGAATTCTACTCCATCTGGTCAAGAAAATAAGATACAGAAAGAAAGAAACAGCTTAAGGAGAAAACCACCTTTCATAAAGCAATAATTAAAGTGAAAACTTGCAGTGATTCAGTCATATATCTTGCATTGTATCTTATTTCACCAGGAAGGGTGTCACAAACTGTTTGTTCACCATGTCCCTGTTACAACCATGCAATGCAGAAAACTTGCCCATGAACAGAGCAGCAGATCATTGTCACATTAAGAGCTTGGTCTTTCCATGAAACATGAACACTGACAGCATCTTAATTTGGGGGAGTAGTAGAGTCTAAAATTTTACAGAATAGATTAGGAAGGTCCTAAGAGATATGTAATTAATAAAACAATATTACCTGTAGAAAGCAGCACAAGCCATGATATGAATCAAAATCAGAATCCTCTCTGTTATCTAAAATGTATCTCCTTTTGATGGGACATCTACTTTAAATGTTTTCTGTTCCTGAATACTGTCACGAGAACAGTAAGGGACAGCAAGAGATGAAATAAATACCAGAATACTTGAGGTAGCACGTAAACAAACTGCAAGTAAAGAACAAGCTGATTCATCTTTGGGAGAGCAACTTATTGTAAAACGTACATCGCAAAAGAGAAAATGCTGTCTATTTGCAATGGATTCATTCTTATCCCATCCGCATCTCCCTGCCAGTCAGCATGACACAGCCAGACAGAGAGATTGCAAACAACAACTGTGTGGATAAAGGGTAATTGGACAGGGAATCGCTTTCTCGTTTTCACTGCTTAGACTTCATGATGCCTGTTTCTCTACAGTTTCATCCTCTCTCTGCCTTGTGAGTGGACGAGGACAAAAAAAGATCAGTGTTCTATGGTGTCAGCTATTGATAAAGAATATATAAAGTAAAACTTGTTACAACTTACTGTGCTCTGTATTTGAGTCTGCCATCCTTGCCATCAGCACCAGGCACAAAGTGTAAATGTCCAGCTCTCAGGGATCAGCACTGTATCGAGTGTGGTATCCTGCCCCAGTACAGCTAGTTGTTGGCACTCTCAAAGACAGACATCACCATACCTCTTATTTAGATGGTACTTCTATAGAAGAAGGGAGGGAACATTCTCTGAACTCACTAGAGCAATATATACCCCAAAGCAAGCAAGCCACAACCAGTTGTTATGCTATGAAAACGTTGGATGATGTTTTCTCTTAACTAGATGATTTGTGGCTGCCCCGTATTTAGTTGTATTTGGTTTAATGTGGGGAAGTTTTAGAAGTGGGAGGGCTGCAGGAATGGCTTCGGTGAGAAAAGACCAGGAGCTGTCCCCATGTAGGACAGAGCCAGTTTCACTCAGCTCCAAGATGGACCCACCACTGCCTGAAGCTGAGCCCATCAACAACATTGGTGATGCCTCTGTGATAACATATTTAAGGAAAGGTAAAAAATGCTGTGCAGCAGCTATGTGTGAGAGGAGGGTGAAAGATGTGAGAGAAACAATCCTGCAGGCACCAAGATCAGCAAAGAAGGAGGATCTCCAGGTCTCAGAGCAGAGTTTCCCCTTCAGCTTGTGGAGAAGACCATGGTGAAGCAGGCTGTCCACCTGCAACCCTGACAGAATCATAGTGGAGCAGATATCTAGACTGCAGCCTGTGGAAGAAACCCACGCCAGAGCAGAAAAATCTCCTGTGTGCAAAATACCCTCTCCAGGTAGTATCAAAGTATCAAGACCAATGATAGGGATAAAAAAGAATTAAAAAAAAAAAATCAAGGGAAGCCAAGAAGATGGTTTGCTGTCACAGACAGCCTAACAGGCTCAGCTTGGGATTTTTTCCTTAATTTAATATTACCAGTTGATGCAAACTTCTGATTTGAGGTGTTGAGTTAAAAAACAAGAACATACACAATTGCAGAAATAGCTCAGCTTAAGCCAGACACTTCTCTCGCCACCTTTCCAGGTTTCCCTCATTCGTGCCACAGGTTATGCTCAGTCCCTCCCAGGCAGCGCAGGAGGCTGGTGTGCGGCACCTTCTTCCTGACTCTCTGGGGTTACCGGTCTCCTGCCGCTGTCTTTCCTCAGCAGTGTCCCTGCTCCAGTGTGGCAGCACATGGGCCACCATCCCCTCCATGATGACACCCTTCACGTCTTTTAACTCCTCTGTAAGCGCAGGACTTGGAACTCTGCCTTACCTTAAGTATAAGACTTTCAAGCACACTTTGAGTTTTAAGAGAAAAGCTAACAAATGGTAAATCCTTGAGAGCCAACAATCAAATTCAAAGACCACTGAATTCATGGACTGGCTCTGTGAGTTTGAATTAATTTAGGATCTCAAACTTCCCAGTTATCGGCTCTGAGGCTTTCCTTCCCCACAGGCAATGAGCCTCCTTCACTTTCAATAACAGCTCAGGCAAACACTGAGCTGTCTCGGTGCCCCAATCCCAATTACATCACACCTCACTCTTCTCCTATGTTAATTAGATGGGCTTAGATTTTACATTATTTGCGGTGAACCAACTCATTTTACAGCATGGGTTGCAGCTCACCCTCATGAAAGCTTTCCAGCACATCAGAATTACCACAGGGCTGAGTACTGGTGTCCACACTGCAATGCACTGTGCTGTTCTGTAGATGCCAAAATACGCATGTTCCCCAAGGAAAGGGGCAGCAGTACTGGTGAAGAACACCAAAACTTGCAGGGAGGAGGCTAGGACTGATCCTGAATGCCAAAAAATTATATTTATCTCCAAGTGAACATTGCTACCTCCTCCATTCCACCTCACACCTCCACAAAGGAGGAATTTCATTATCTTGTAAATACATACGAAGACACTGGAGTGGCTGGGAGTAGCAGAGTATCCCATCTCCCCATTGCCAGCTTGTGCAGGTCACGAATATCTCTTTTTTTAAATCATTACAATGATATTCTGGAGCAGCAGTTCCCACAGATTAATTATGTTACAGTAGAGAAAATCGTGACTTGGGTAAATTTTATATCTTCTCTACCCTTCCCTTTCTTTTGCTCCCAAACCCTTCTGTAATCAATCTGAGAGAAGGCAGATAGAAAAAAGATCCTTTTCAAGTAAAACAGTGGCTATGGAAAGGAATTCCAACTAAAAAAAACACCCATTGAAACTCTCTTCTTTCCTATGCATCTCTTTAAAGAGTCTTGCAAATGCCAATGGAAATGATGGGGCGTCTGATGTTTTGACAGAAGCAAGAACATCATTAAGGTAAGAGCTGTCAGCAGGTATTTTATTTTCTCCCTGAAGAATAAGGCTACTGTTTAGGCATTACTTTTTTACTAAATCTTTTTTCTTTTATTTCCATTTTATAATGCAATCCTGAAAGATGGCATACTTTATTTTCCTGTGAACTAGTTAGATTAGAGAGTAATAGTGACAGCTTGTGAATAAAAGCACTATAACCACGCATGAGTCAAAGTCAGCGGCCACTAATTGCCCTGCCACTGGGATAAGAGAGGAAAACTATTCCATACCCCAGTGCTTTCCTCATTAACACACCCAGAAAACAATGCATAGGTGAAATTATGTAACAGTGAGACAGTACCAAAAATGTCATTATTTCATACATGTTGAATAACGACATATATAGCTTTAACCAAAAGAGATGGCTTTCTGTATATATTTACAAACTCATCAGACATCCACATATGAACGAAGATGACAGCATGACCAGCAACACACAGCCAGACTGTTTGATGACTTTAAGCACAACCATAGGGACAAAAGTACGGGCAATCTCGCCCAATGGATAACACTAGGGGTCTTTCATCTTAGCAGGTGGAAGGTGAGAAATCAGAGGCAAGGTACAACCTAGCTCAGGGAGCAGGCTTAGGAATACAGCCCCAAGCTTTGGCAGGGTCTACAGATGCTGCCAGCGTTACTGTCCCCAGCAACAAAGTTCAGAGGATGAGCAAATCATCATTATTATAATCAGAGCTAAATGGCTTTATTTGTTCATTAATTGCATAGTGGGCCTCACCTACCATAAAACCACTGTTAACTCTGGGATACCCACAAGCAAGTTGTTCACGTAACGAGGGAGAGAAGTTCAAGAAAGACAGAAACAGACTTCAGAAGACAATTGGTGACAAGAAACAAATAAAGGAATGAGATCAAGGAGCCAAATACGATGAACTATAGAGGGAATAATGCAGAACACTTTGTCCAAAGCTTTTGGAGAGCCAAGGGGTGCTCTCCAGAGGAACCAATGCCTGGGGATGCATCAACCATGAATATAAATGGAAGGTCACCCACAGTGCCAAACACTGCTACTAGTAGCCTCCAACTGGGAGAATTAGAGTCCAAATCCAGAAATTATGACACCAACAAGAACTGCAGTTTTTTGAGAGACACAGAATATTTAAGGTTCACTCAAAGGAAATTCCCGGAAGGTATTCAGAAACTCACTGATGCTTATTTAATCCACCACACAGAATAAGAACTAAAATCCTTTCCCAAGGAAGTGCTATGTGTCAGTTTGGTACAGAAGATTAGAGAGGTCAAGCAGAACTGCTAGAACATTTAGATGACATTTATCAATAAAAGAAAGGGTTGAATGAGAGGGTGGAAATAGAGGGTATTTCTTTATCAGGAATAATACAATAGATGTTTATGCTCTGTACTAATTTGTTTAATGGTACTTATTCAGAAATCCTTATTTAGTTATTAAAAAGATAAGTGGCATGTGAATAAGTATTGTTAGATGCCTCGAATACTGAGCGGAAGGCATTTTCTATAGAAGAACATCAGACATATGAGAGAATGAGTCATATATTTATGTTCCCTATTTAAAATAATATTAGCAAGTTTTTAGAGGAACACACTGTTTCCAGATATGTAAAAGCATTCATTATTATATCGGCAGTTTCCAACCAATGCAGAAGTTTTACTTGTTCTAGTCAATACACAGCTTTTGCTCCATTCACATGGCACATAGTAGTGATGAACACTGCCTCAGAGAGCAAAAGACTTTCTGGAATCAAAGTTGTTTTACTTTCACAGTGAATACACTAGGGAAGGGAGTGGACAGATGTAAAAAAATGTGCATTATACATGGAAAAATCTGTTTGGACAAATAAGCTCATTCAGCATAGGTAGTATAGTAGGTTTGCAGCTATTTCCATGCTTACTTAAGTGTTAAGAAATATGAGACACTGCACCTCCAAATCTCTAGATCATGCTTTCAAAGTTTGCTAGCCACATATTTTCTCAAAGCATGTATCACACACATGTACACTGATTTGGTGCAGACTCTTTGGGGAAAAAAACAACATCTGGTTCAATGCAATCAAATCAATGAAAAATTAAACAGAAATTCTAAAATTACTCATTTTTAACTACTAAAAAAAATACATACTGGCTTTTCATCTTTTGAGAGCCCAAAATTTCCTATATGAAACAGATGGCAGCGGTATTTACTGTAGTTTTGTTTCCTCTAAAAATCAACAAAGAAAAAGCTGCTGTCAAGAATTTTCTGTCTTTTTAACCATTCAATAGTATAGTGTCTTGCATTAAAACACACCTCGTGAAAACATTCAAGCTGACCATATTAGTAATGAACTAGCTTTAATCTATGTAAAACCAGCACTCTCTAAGGCTGTCTTCAAAGAACAGGAAAGGCTTTTGTTGACTAATTAAATTTGCAATCCCTTTTTCAATAGTTAAGTAAAATACCAATCAGCTGTAACTGATGTGAACTTAAGATATCCCAGGCACTGTGCTGATGTCTGCCTGCCTTTCACTTGGAAAGACTGGAGAATTCAAACTTTCCTTCAGGCCAGCAATATTAACCTATAGCTCAAAGACACTGACTTCAGGTGATCAGGCCCAGCCAACACGGGTTTATGAAAGGCAGGTCCTGCTTGACCAACCTGATCTCCCTCTATGACAAGGTGACCCGCTTAGTGGATGAGGGAAAGGCTGTGGATGTTGTCTACCTGGACTTTAGCATAGCCTTTGACATAGTTCCCTCCACATTCTCCTGGAGAAACTGGCTGCTCATGGCATGGATGGGCATATGCTTTGCTGAGTAAAAAACTGCCTGGATGGCCGGGCCCAAAGAGTCGTGGTGAATGGAGTTCAATCCAGTTGGCGACCGGTTACAAGCGGTGTTCCCCAGGGCACAGTACTGGGGCCAGTTCTGTTTAATATCTTTATCAGTGATCTGGGGATTGAGTGCACCCTCAGTAAGTTTGCAGATGACACCAAGTTGGGTGGGAGTGTTGATCTGCTCAAGGGTAGGAGGGCTCTGCAGAGGGATCTGGACAGGCTGGATCCATGGGCCGAGGCCAGTTGTATGAGGTTCAACAAGGCCAAGTGCCAGGTCCTGCACTTGGATCACAACAACCCCATGCAGCACTACGGGCCTGGGGAAGAGTAGCTAGAAAGAAAAGAGTGCCCGGCAGAAAAGGACCTTGGGGCGCTGGTTGACAGCTGGCTGAATATGAACCAGCAGTGTGCCCAGGTAGCCAAGAAGGCCAACAGCATCTTGGCCTGTAACAGGAATAGTGTGGCCAGCAGGAGCAGGGCAGGGATCGTGCCCCTGTACTCGGCACTGGTGAGGCCGCACCTCGAATACGGTGTTCAGTGTTGGGCCCCTCCCTACAAGAAGGACACTGAGTTGCTGGAACATGTCCAGAGAAGGGCAATGAAGCTGGTGAGGGGTCTGGAGGGCAAGTCTTATGAGGAGCAGCTGAGGGAACAGGGGTTGGTTTAGCCTAGAGAAGAAGAGGCTGAGGGGAGTTATTGCTCTCTACAACTACAGATGGTGGAAGTTGACCACTGCCAACAAAGTTTGAGAATTTCTGATCAAGTCCTCTGACATCCATCTAGGTCTCATCCCAAAACAACCGTCAATGCAAATGAACCACATATAACGAAACGAAAAAGTGAATTGTCTTACTATCACCGCTGGGGGCCTAAGCAGTGTATTCAGACAAAAAGTCAAGTTGTATACCTGCTACACTGGATTATCTTCTCAGATCACAGAGCAACATGCATAGATTCAAACAGCACACTTGTTAGGACTTCAGGATGCAAATGCACATACCTACAAAATTTTGTTTACCTATTCTTCTCAGATACATATTTTATGCAATATTTACCATGCCCCATCCTTCACAATTTTATTACTCTAAGCTTCCATTTGTTAATTTTCCTGAAAATTGAACCCAGCAGGGTTTTACTGAATATCTTTTTTTTTCTCTCCAAATGATGGTTCCAAACAGGAATATAACATCATCTGTAATGAAAAGCAGGCTGCAGACCCTACCAAGATATGTGACAACTCATTTAACATATAAATTGTTCGAGGGATTATTTCAGGTAAAATCCTAATGCACTGACACATTTTACACCATTAGCCTCCGGGCCCCAAGCACAGTCATTTAGTTAGATATCATGTTAAGGATTCAGTTTTTCATGAATTTTAACAGGTACAAGTTTTGATTTGCAGTAGAGTAAATGTTTGTTTCCACACATGTGATACAGTGCATGACAAGATTTGTACCTATGCTTGTACTCCTGGATGACTACATCCACTGTCCTAACTACACAGGCTATTTTAAGCTTACCGTGTCATACAACTACAGCCACTTTAGAAATAGTAAGAAATATTGTGCACATGAAGTGATATCTAGTACAGCTATTTTGAGCATACATTTCAGTGGTCTAATGAAATGGCCTCAGAGAGCAAGTGCCTCAGTCACTTATACAGTTAATCGAGCAAAGAAGATGCCTTTGAAGTTCTCAAGAGGACGATCTGGTCTGCTCAAGTTTAGGTACTCGGCTTTGGCAGATTGGATGCCATGTATTGTCAACCAACAACTAAATTCCTGTTCAAAAGCTTCTGAGAGCTACAAACACTGCCAGAACTACTGCCTTTTAGTTTGTCTCCTATCTCCATCTATTTACAAAGGTCTAGCAAATACCCAATTTAATTCTCTACTGTGCACATAGAATGACTTTTTCCTTTAAGCAGCCTTAAAGCACAGGAGGTTCTTGATGTGTGGTGCACATACTACTGTGACACTGAAGCACTTTTTGAGTAATATCTGTAATCAGAGCTACTGCCCAGGTCAGACATGGAATGCTAAGTATCAAAAAAAAAAAAACCAAACCCAGCTAAAAACCAAACAAACAACTATCTAGATCTTTAACTATTACATGTCTTTTTTGAAAAACCACTAGATAACACCTGGGGAGGAAACTGTGGAAGAGAAGAGCTATGTGTTCTGTTCCTTTACAAACATATAGCTCCACTGGCCAGTCTGTATATCACACAGTCCAGATCTGGCAGGTATAGATGGCTTTTTTCCTAAAATGAACTTCTACGATGAGTAAATCATGGAGTCTGCAATGGTCAATGGGACAAGAAGAACACATGGATGTAATAAAGAGCTGTGCTACAAGTTAGATTCTTTTGTGCTTTGTACTAACACAGTTTCTGGGTTTGTTTCAATTTTTTGTTACTCAAATGCATTTTGCTGCAAAGCACTTCTGAATCATGGTTTGATCATAAAAGTTGACTCATTTCTCCCCATAGATATAAACATAGTATCTCAAATATCCAGTAACAAGCTGAACTTCTTTTTACTCTCCATTTGTAATACGACTGCCTGGAACATTAGTTTGTTCAATAGACCCAAATGGTAAGAGAAAGAACACATTAGAGACTGTAACTTGCATGTATCTGACACCAAATTCTGCTTAGCAATGCCCAAGCAATTCTGGTTTAATGGAGAAACAAAAATAAATAAGCGACAGTTTGCGTACAATATTTCTCATTACTTGTTTTGAAATAAATTGGCTTTCCTCTTTTGCTTTTTACAAAAACACATATAAAGCAACGGGTATCAATAGTGCAGTCCCCATACAAGGAACTACACTGCTGTAATTGTAAATTACTCTACTATTTCGGAGTAACCCTGGCAACTCAAATGTCTTACTGGCCAATTATTAGTTATTTTCTCCATTCACTTCCACCAGCATTACCTACTGTATTTTCCTTTGTTCAAATTGGAAACAGGATAAATATACGTTGCAAAAACCAGAGGGCCATTTGTCTGATCTTACTGACAAAATTTGGATTGATGTAAGGAAAATTCCCGCCTCACCTGCAGCAAAACATTTTGATGTGGACAGACACGTCGGTGAGCGGATCACATTATGACCTGTCGCTTGAATTGCTGCTCTAGAGAGCAGCTAATGAGAAAAAGAAGTAACAGGTGCATGTAGAAATGTAAGAACTGACACAAAAAATGTACAATAGTTTTACCTAGGACAGAAAGCTCCCTTTTTTTATTTTTTCAAGCAGGTAGCACAGCATATACCAGTGGTTGCAGTAAATATTGGAGATTGCTAATTTAGTATACATAAGCCACTTGAAGTAATTTTCATCTAGCGTACCTCACCAAGTGCACAGTATTGAACTTTAGAAGGGTATTTCTTCATGCTCTCAAGTGACCTTCAGACCATGCTTTGAGCAGGAGAATTTGCTTTCCTGTAGCTCCTGGCAGTGCCATTGCAGAAGCCCTTTCTCAGGTAAGTAGCTAGTGCATTAGTAATGTACTTGCCTCTACACTATTTTTTTTTTGCTGCTTACATTTTGGAGGAATATGATCCATCACTGCCATTCATAACTGTTGCAGCACTTTCGAAGGGGAGACACCATCCTCTGCCAAAACCCAGGAACAACCCCCACCCCAAAAAGCTCAGGATTAAGGTGCAGGTTCCTAAAGAAAGTTCAGCTGGCACAGAGTAAAGATGGTACTGAAGTCGCTTAGACTTTATAGATTTAAGCAAATCTTATGACTACATCATACAAAAATATTCTGTAGTGTTTTGCACGCCTTTAGAGGTCACAGACATTCTATGTTGTGCATATGCCAATTCATATGCTGTTTCCACAGAAAATTCAAGCCATTCACTAGACAAGCCAGCTTGGATAGTGAGCACTAAGTTGCGTTTTTCAAGTAAATACATCTGTTCAGTTCTTCTCCCCCCAGTTTCATTCCATTTGACTATCTTCTAGCTATAACAGCTAGGGAGGTTCTCTATCTTGCTATCTATCAATAGCAAGTAGCATTGCAAACCACACAAAAAAGCCTTGCATTTAAGGTCAGCCTATAGGTCTACTTACCTGAAATTTTTAAGTCAAACTTGAAGAAAAAAAAAAAATTAAAAAAAAAAAATTAAAAAAAACCCCAAACCACAACAAACAGGCAAACAGCTAAGGTTGCCAACCTACTGAGATTTCAGCAGCAAAATAAAATTTACTCAAGAAACCCAGAATATTTGCTAAGCACCAGCAAGTTTAGATATATATAAAAAAAAAAATCCTAGCCATTAACTGTTATGTTAAGCAAGCAGCATCTTAAGTGTTCATATAAACCCAAAGTTTTCCAAGACTAACCAAATGCTGGATTCTGCCTATTTTACATGTCACAGCATTACCCTAAGTAGTTAACAACAGAAGCCCTTTAAGCTTACTGTAAACCTTAATTAAGATTTTCCTACATGTTTGTGCTCCAGTCAACCCCTTGTATTGGTTTGGCCAGGTGAACATTGTCATACGACCTTTACTTCGTCTGACCATCCAGCCAACACAGCTCTCCTTACAACATCTGTGATAACCAGGAAGGTATTACTCTGGCTGGGAACCTTCCCTCTCCCTTCCTACCTGAAAAACTCACAAACGTTGGCTGAAGCCAGCTGCAGGATTTGTGCCACACCCCATAGTAAGTGCAACAAATAGTATTATCATCACCCCTAGTAATCTAATGTCATGGATGTAATAGCCAGACACACTAGAAGGGTCTGCTAATCTCTTAAGTCATATGAAAATTAGGTGAATCTTTCTTCACCACTCAATACTTATATTTTTATTTCAGGGTTTTATGATACATAGAGTTTCAGAATACCCTGCAGATCACTACACTCCTTCCATCTTCCAGCTCTCCTGGGCTGTATATTTGCTTATTTTCAATTTAAAGCTGAGCCTTGAAACATACTTCTTGATTTAGGTTGTTCCCTATGAGAGACTCCAAAGTATTACACTGAAAGATCAATTCTTTCTCTTTTCTCACAAAATGCATTTTGAGGCAGTAATAAATGCTAGACATTCCAGTATGCTGCATGGTGTGCTCTTCACTAGGATAGCTGTAACGATGGGTGATAGGTCTTGGTATTTCCACAAAAAACATTCCAGAGCCTGCGGCAAATTAGGGAAGATTGAAACTATGACACAATACTCCTGCAAAAAAGGAAGAGGGTGGGAGAGCCAGCACCAAACAAGATCTGAGTCTCACTTATTCCAGAAGTATATGAATTTCATTTTCCAATATGGCCAAACTACCAGTACACACCTAGTTGCTGATCACAGGCTATTTGCCAATGCTCAAAAAATAATCTCTGTGCTTTATTCCTATCAAGGTTAAAGCACATAGAGAAAAACACAAGGAATTCTGAAAAACTTTTGCTAAAATCCAACTAAAAACGTGGAAAACTTACCTCCTAGATGAGGTACTGATCTCCGTAGCACATGCTAAGGAGCTGAGAAACAAAGATGACCATGACAGTTCACAGCTACCGGAGCAAGAAGGTCACAGACAATGTCACTTCATTTATCCCTTTGCTCAGATTTTTGCTAGCCAGTTCAACGTTGATAAAACAGCACGTGGTTCCCAAGGCACTCACGCACTGATCCAAAGGCTAGGGACAGTAGTCATGCAAAAGCCCCCATATTCCCTCAAACTATCTCAAATCTAACATACCAGGGAACACATCCTGATAATATGGAACAAGGTCAGCCTTCATGGTACATAGACAGTGTTAGAAATTTGGTGCAAGTGCACACACAAAAATACTTGCATGTCCCAACTGTGAAAGATTTTCTGTGACACAGAAAATTTGGGGGAGGCTCAAGAAATTTCTTTTTAATTTTTGTGACAGACACCAAAAGGCTCTCTGATAAAAAAAAAAAAAAGTTAAGATTTACCACACCTGATCTGAAAACCAACAACTTCTGTCAAGTCTCTTTTAGTTATTCCTTGAGCCATCCAGTACACTTTCTTTTTTATACATTTATTATTTGTTACTGTATTAAGTCTGGAGGTTCATCACTTAGGCAATGACCATCCCCTGCTACATGAAGCAATCTGAAACATTCTGTGTGGAAAAAGTGCTTTTTCTTAAGCATACAGTGCATGTTTATAGTTCCTTCCTTTGTCACTGCTGAACAGGCTTGTTAGAAACAGGGGGAAAAAAGTAATAAAAATCTATGTGCTTAGAAGTTTCCCATTCCATAGCAAGAAAGAGAACAAATACTCTTGCGGTAAGCAAGAGTATTCATTGTGGAAACAAATGAGACTGTTTCACAAATATATGTGAAATTCCAGATTGAGATACTTTCCCCAGAACCGACAGCAGCACTTCAACAGAACAAGGGACCTTGCAAAGATCCTTCAGACACTTCCATAAGTTAACCAAACAAAGCCAAGATCATGGTCAATACAAGTTCCTACACAACAACAAAACATTCAATACTTCAGGATTTATTATATTTAGCAGAAAGACTTGAGATCTGACTGCTTTGACTAGAAACGTTTGACTAGAGTAAGGTATAGACACTAAGCTATAGTGTCTATCTTCAGTATAGCTCCACTATAGCGAAGATAATTAAGTATTTAAAGAGCTTACCTAAGGCTGTTGAGATTTTGTATAATTTAAGAACTTTTAATCACAATCAATCTCATTTGAAAACTATTTTGCGTTATTCATATGGTATTGCACATGATGCAAGATTGACTTGTAAATTCTATGGCTCACATATTGCAAAAGGTCAAAGTAGATTAAATATTTTTTCTTTCTGTCATTACATCTGTAAGTGAGATGAGATACATGAAAAACAATAAAACTTCTTTATGAGTATAGAATTGCTACACGTGGGGCTAAGGCATGAAGAAAATTCAGATCCTCTATTTTGAAAGTAAATCCTGAAAGAGAGAATAGTCTAGTCCCTACTGAAACTATCACAGCTTTAAGGAAGAGTATTTTTGCTCAGGAAATACCAATAATCTTACTGCAAAGACTATAACAGTACTGTGATTCCAAGAAGATAGCATAAAAAGGAATCATGGTGAATTTGAGGATAATTCTAAAACAGAATTAGTTTCTTCAGACTCCTTGACTAAATGCAGTGTTAACTAATGCTAAATGGTATTGATTTGGCAGAGCTTTGGAAAGGACCATGCATATGGTGAAAAGGTTGTGTTTTGGAGACAAAGAATGTATTTTTCCTAATTACTGTCAGTGTGCAATTCAATTCTAGACAGCAGAGTTAAGCCTTGTCTGCCTTCAAGGTGTGTCACCTGACCCATACAGCTTTTAATGTAGTCCTGTCCTTTCTTAGTAAGCAGTGGAAAATAAACAGAGCACTCAACTGTCAGAGACCATTTACAAAATCAAGACTCACACTCCCAGAGCTTTGAATACATAAGTTAATATTGGCAGCACGTGAATATCTCCAATTTTAAATCCCGAAAAAGAAATTCCTGGAAGAGTATTACACTTAGGACTTCTCATAGTTAGATATATAGAAGTATACACAAAATGCTTGTCCACTACAAGATTTCAGTTCTCAGGAACATATGCGTTTGTGACTACAATAATAATCATAAAACTTTCCACAAGCTAAGTGATCGCTGCATGCCCTGAACAGCCTAACTGATAGTCAACAAAATGCACATACCAAAATTCTTGGTCACCCCTAAAGCACCATATTCTTGACACAAGGCAAACAAAAGTAAATGATTTGCAAGATTCACCAACTAGAGCAAAGGTATGTAACAGAGGTAAGGTTAAGTAGAAGGGAGATGGTAGAAAACAATGCAAGAGCAAGCACAGATTGAGAGTTTCAACCTCAAAACTGTGGAAAACACTGACAATTCACTACTTAGTGAGCAATCTGGGTCAGAAGACTGAATAATACCATAGTGCTGATTAAAAGGCAACATGAAATGGTCAGCAGTGTTCACAAGAGTCAGTCAAAAACTCAAGAGCAGCAGCAGCCGCAGAAGAGGCATTTGCCATAATATGAAGGAAAGAAAAGAGAAAATTAAGGAAGTAAGCAATCCAAACCCCTTGCATTTTAATTTGTGCCTGTATCCTGCTGAGGGAACAAACAGTTTGTAAGTTGTAGTCTGTCATGTAATTCAGTATTAGCTGCAGGCTAATAAATAGGACAGTAAAGCATAAGCAAAGACTGATTTATAGGATCCAAAGAGAGATAGCCTAAGTCTTGCAGCTATTTGCATCTTCCTCACATACAAGCAAGAACTGATGGAAAGTTTCCCGCTGAGAAAGAGAGAGAGGCAAGAGATGCACTGGAGAGAAACCTGGTTAAAAAAATAAGAAAGAGGATGGGAGTAACTTCTTCAGAGAAGGGGTTTTACATATTTATGCAGCACAGCAGAGCACAATGCTGCAGTGCAAATTATTGATAATAAAATGAAAGTTAGAAAAATCAGCAACACTAGGAGAGGTCTATGAATAAGCCCAGCCAGAGTTTTACAAGGTCCACGTTGAAGGTCTTATAGCATAGCTGTTCAGCAGCCAGCACGGTCTGTAGAGAGTTAGGAAACATCATATTATGTTTTTTCCTCTTCAAATTCATAAGCTAACAATTAAAATAATGGCAGGGCTTGCTATAATCATCACCCTCTTCAACTGCTGCTCAGCAGGTATCTGCTCTTAGATCTAAAGTGTTCTTTAAAAGTCACAGCAGGACAGGGAACAGTGAAGATGTGATCTGAACCAGTGTCCCAGCAACAGTAAAAAGAGGGGAACAAGTGGTAGCCTCTAACATGGCAAAAAATTAACACATCAGATCAAAACTAAAAAAACAGCACAACAGATTTTAGGGTGGTGATTTTATGAGAAGTATATTTCATCATTTTACAGCTGGAACGGATGCTGGGAAATTATTTGCTCAGAAAAAGGAAGCATTCTTCAATTGGGTAGAGATGGAGAAGGAAGACTGCAAAATCTCAATTCAAAACTGCAATTTTGGCTATTTTCTTGCCTCAAATAATCCCACGGATGAGTGGGGAACTAACTTTAAAGTGATCATTCTTTCCTTAACACAGAAACGTGCTCTTTAATCTCTTCCTTCCCAAAGGACAAATGCAAACATAACCAACACCCAGCTCCTCCGTGGAGTTCAGTTTTACCAGCTTTGAAAGCAAAGTAGTTCAGCCCCATCATTCAGAAGTAAATGCTATGCAAACTTTAAAAATCCCATTTATCTGAATACCTAACACAAGATTGCTGAATGCCTCCATTCAGCACCGCTAACAGGCTTCAAAAGACTTTTGTCATCTCCTAGCTTTGAAGCTAAAAAGATTCTGGAGCTGCCATAATGCTAATATCCTTAGCTCTGAACTCAACAATTCGGTGTTTACAAAGCTCCATCGTTCTTTCCTCCAAAACTTGCAACCTTCTTTACTTTAGGATTAGAGCTTCAGCTTGTAAATGCCACCCTCCAAACCCAGCAGAGTAGTTTAAAAAGTGCCCGTACCGAAGATGAGTTGGAGCACATGTAGTGGCACGCTCAGAAGAAAAGGAGGTAGAAGAGTGTGTATAACACACAGACCTGGAAGTCTCTACGGCTGAGTATGCACACGAAGAGAGATTGTTTAATGATTGAGGTTAGACCTCAACACAATCAAAGGTGGTTCAAGATGTACAAGGGCAAAAAGCCAAGTAAAACAAAGCAAGGTAAGTCATCTTTAGCACAGATCACCATGAACCAACATATTGCTTTTAACTGTTCTGTCTCTTGCTTTGCAATTTTTTTTTTAAACAATAAAAATGAATATAAAAACTGGGCACACATTTCACACATCCTAAGAAACCCAACTATGTGCTAAGCAGATTCACAGTATGCTGCCCATAAAGGGTAAAGTTTAAATCAAGGCAAAGATGGCTGGGGAATTCGTTAGCACCTTGCTCAGGACAGAAACTGTCCCTTCCACATCCCTTCAGGTGATTTTGAACCTCTTAGCTCAGTTGTCCTACAATACAGTACCTTTGCAGAAAACCTACTAGGTGCAGCAACTCCTGTATTTCTGAGAGAGATCAGTAACTGTGCATCTTTACGCTGTGTCCAACGCTGCAAAATTTTTAAAAGTTCCAATAATCATGTCGGTCTGAGACATTTGCATCTACAGAAACAGTCTATGCCCTTCGTTGGAAATTCATTTGTTTCTCCTATACAAATGGGATATATAAGTCTCACTGTATCGTAAATACACTCTTTGTTTTGCCAGTTCATTCTTAAAGGCTCCCATATTAATGATCATCCTTTCATAGTAAGAAATCTGATGCATCCTTGCCTGCATTTCATATTAAAGCACTACTTTTTTAGGTTATTTTTTTTCTGCTGCAACAGAATTAATATTTTGATGTGAAAAGGATATCTTTCCTGCTGGGATAACAGCTCATACCCAACAATTATATCTCACAAATGTCCAAGTAAGCCTAAATCATACCAGACTCTTCACCAAGTATGGAGACAGATGATACTTCAAGGGACTTCTCTTGAATTAAAAGCATTTAACAGGATTGTAACCACAGGGTGAGTAAATTAAGAACAGCTTTAGATTCTATTTTCCAGGAGAAGCCCATTAATAACTTCCCTACAATTAAACAGGCAGAAGAAAGATGAGCAGTAGAAAGCTATGAATGCGAATTCACAATGAATGTGAATCATCTTTTCTGCTAAATCTTTTAGCTAAGGCATAAGCAAAAAAAAAAAAAAAGTGTAATTTTGAATTGTAATGTCACACGAGCATCATTAGCAATCAACTCACATGAAAATTTTTACATTAAAAAGAAACAAAGAGCAATGAAAAGCTGCCAGGCACATTTTACAATGGCACACATCTGGTGGTTTGAGTTACCAACCTAACCACTGCAAGAAACTTTCCAGTTAGCAAAGGCATTTGGGGTATGCCCCTTAGCATAGGATGCTCTTTCCTGAGCATCGGCTGTCCTGAATTAATTTCTATGCTGTTGCCTTAAACCTGCTTCATAATTTTAACTAGAAGCTGAAAAGGCTGAAAGTTCCTACTATAGGACGTAAACCATAGGGATAATCTAGCAGGAACACACCCTACTAAAAACAGCAGCATAGATTGGAGAAAAAGCGATATAAAGTGTTAATTCTGTATTTTGAGTACACTTGACAAGCATGCTGTAAAACTAATGGGAAGGAGAAGTAATACTGGCCAAGTACCTGCTACTCCTCCCTTCCTTTATAAAATAAATGAGAACTGGTAGTTGCAAGACTCTGTAGACTGACAAATGGATACTACAGCACAACAGAAGCCTCCAGCATTGAAAACCCAAGAACTCAAGTTAATGTTCTTTACACCCAGCAGCAACGTCCTAGAAAGTCACATTACTGCTATCTTTCTGCAAGATGTAAGGCAGCATGAGATACGTGAAACTACCCTGTCCATATGTTTCAAACACAAGTGCAATCCTAGGTAGGCTGAAACACATTCATTTGTGTTTTGCCAGCATCCTTGCTTCTGCCACCTGCACTGTTTGTTGCGAGTTTTCTTCCTAAAATAGGAAATGAATAGGTAAGTATGGTTTACCAGAATATACACCAATAAATAGCATTCTATTTCCACTAATTTTTGGATCATATCTTTTCTCTGAAGACCAAAGTTTAATATAAATTATTGAAACATTTTTAACATTTTAGGATTGAGGATGCGATGACAAGAGAGCTTATTTAGCCTTTTTTGCCCATTTTCTCCTTTATATTGTCTGATAGGATAAGGCACCTCAGATGAGAACTGCAGATGAGAGAACAAGGCTTATCACTTTTTCTATTAGAGATCTACCCTGCAAGATCAATTCACAGAAAAGTCAAGGAAAGCAGAGAGAATCTAGAGAAAGGAGAAGGTCTACCAACCAGTGATGTTTTCCCTTTCATTATTTTTGTTCTTCAGAGATTCCCTCTGTTCCCTTGAATGAAGGGAAGAAGGAACATGACATAGATAAAGTACAAAAGACAGTTGCTAACCAAAGCAACAAGAAAGTTCCCTTCTGCCCACAGGGAATCTTGCAGTTACTCAGTTCAAGTAACTGCAATTAAAGATAAATAAAAACCCCCAAATCTTTTACCAAGTTAATCACACCTTCATTGTAAGGAAAAGCTATTTCTTAGAGTCTTGAAAGAGTGAAGAATATAACCCTCAGAGACCTCCTCACTACAACTAGCTATTTAGAGCTTTCTCTAAGACCAGTGAGGACTTCTTCCCCCATGACTTCCAGTCAATAGAACTACAGCTGACATGAGCTATCTGCTCACCATGCCACAGCAACAACTGGCACCCAAGATGCATCAGCGAGGCTGGAGACAATTCCTCAAACAAGGAAGAAACAGCTTTCCATAATACACTTCATCCTTGAAAAACTGAAGGATATTTACTCAAGTCCCTTCTGCTTCAAAGATGGTTCTTTAATCTTTCTTCATGTGTTATTGCATTTGTATCTTGTATTTAGCCAAGACCTGCACACATCACGAGCAACATCATACTTAGGAATCTATACATTAAAAACAAATCCAAGCAAATTCATCCCATGCCTACTTCTCTACCAGTCTCTCAAGTGAAATTTCAGTCAGAATAAAACCAGAACTTGGACTTAAATTCACCTGAGGAAGAAAATCAAACAAAAAACGAAAACAAACAAAAACTCACAAATTATGCACACCATCTTTCAAGAAATTCCTGAAACTCATCTCACTGGTGTGACAGGAAGGTCTTTATAATTTCCCAAGTGGTTACAATCAAGATAAAGTTTAAGACAGGACTCCCTACTCATTTTACACAGGAACAGAAAGGCTACTAAAGAAAAAGATACAAAAAGTTGGGAAAAAATATAAATTGAATTGTCAATACACGATTAGTTTTCAAGCTTTCTTTGTACCCCAGCTGTAGTTTTGTATTTTTCCTGGATGTGCTTATTCTAATTTATACCTTGTTCATGAATGTAAACAGGAGGGAAAAAGGAATGCACATACTGGAACATGACTGCAAGTCTACGTGGCACTCGGTGCAACTCTGAAAATTGGATCCTGTATATAAAGCATGCATTAATCAGCTCTCAAGAGATGGCTTCATTTCCCAGTCTATTCTGGAGGTTAAACAGAAGGAGAAGGAAATGTTTCCTTTTGAAAGAATACATATCGTTCATGCTAACTGTCGATTTCTATGAGACAATGGCTTTGTCTTCACATCTCCCCATCCACCTCACAGAAAGTTATTAAGCTGGACTGAAAGAAGAGAAAGTGGCGTTAAAGCTCTTGGTCAGAGGGAGTGTTTGTAATCTCTTTGCCTCCCCTTTTCTCACTACACACCCATCTAATTATCAAAACTGAGTTAAAGCAACTGCTATTGGATTACACCAAACTAGACAATTAAACAGAGCAACAAGTTCAAGTAATTACCGGCCAGATGCGAACACCGAGGAAGGGAGTATTACATTCAAAAAAAACCTACACCACTGTGACTGCAAAGAAATAAAGGAACGTAAGTGGCTTTTTCAGATGCTCTACAATCATGAAGCCATTCTCCCTTGTTCAGTAATTTCAAAGGCAGAATAACCTTCATAAATGGTTCACATGCACACACACAAAAAACCCATTCTGTGCTGATGTAGTGTTCAAAAGAGCAGCATCATTACATGCTTTATCAAATCTATACTTAACTTCTCATGGTGCAGTACATGTAAATTCTGCAGACTGAACCTATTTGTGTAAGCTGAAAAAAAATAAGAGAAAGAGACAGCATGCAGCCTGAGGAGAACCCTCATTATCACAGTTTTAGTGATACTGTTGGTAGCACCAGCAAGAGACTGTCTCCTGTTCGCAAGGTGATAACTTCCAGGACCTTGATCAATGTGCATTACTCAGGCAGATGAATCCAAATCTACCCAGCAACTTCTGGTATCTGGATGAGTCTGATAAGTAGCTGGAAGGCATGAAAACTCCTATCTGAACTTATTAATGCATACTAGGAAAAGAAACCACCCACAACTTTTTTTTTAACAGTGAAATCTAAAACGCACATATACTACAGCTGAGCTTATCTCCTAACTGGTTCTAACGGAGGGAATGGACTCGGTCTTCCAGCCACGCCGATAGCAAAAGAGGATAGTTGCAGTACAGTACCTACTTTTCATATCAGCACCCCCAATCTCCCGAGTGAAATATGGGGACTGGAGTACAACCACAGAAACAGTACTTATATTACCCCATGATGGCAAGGATATTAGATTAGTTTTACTGAGAACATTTGGCATGAATATCCTGGGGCATAGAACTATCTGTGCATCAGTCATGAAAATAAATTTTTAAAAAATAAACCAACCAACAAACAAACTTTAAAGAATCTTTTTCATATCCAGCACCTCTCTTAGTAATTGCTTAATACAAAGGGGAAAACTTGGAAGTTTATGAGGATCCTAAACAATTACATTGAAGACAATTATATTTTCATCCCAGGAACAAGCTCTACTCTAGACTACATGTGTAACGCCATATTATATACTTTCATACCTACACTGCACTTATTTTATTCAAGGAAACCTATGGAGGTCCTGATGCAACATTTCTAGGGCCAGCTCCAGCCCAGGTTCAGGCTCAGCTGTAGAATACAGATGTTTTTATTTCTTACTACTTTTAAGCTCCAGAAAGCTCTTTGTCTTAATAGGACTTTCTGCTCTTTAATAATTAACTGAAACTATCCTGGACGCAGATCCAATAACAAATACCGAGATAGTCAAAATACCTGGAGGGGTTTTCCTTGATGATTCTGCGTTATAATTGTGAATTTGGAATTTGCACAGTATATTTAATACTGGAGAAGCTTAAATATATAGATTTATTTAAATGTCTATTTAGCAGGCTTTTCACACTTGAGTATCTCAACTCAGATAACCTGACACTTTTTTTTTTGTTGTGGTGTGGTTTTGTTTGTTTTGGGGTTGTGTATGTGGTTTTTCTGTTTTGGTTTTGTTTGTTTTTAAATTCCAGCATCTACTTATGAGGAAAAGACTCAGATCATTAGAGCAGTTTCCGCTGTGTACCTGGTGAGTTAATAAACAGACGGTGCAATTACAGTGACAAGCATCACACCAGAAAAGACCTAGAGAAAAAATACTAAGCAACTCCAAAAAAGAAACCACCTCTCCCTCTGGTGTCACTGAAGGCATCAGCTTTTCACATCTAAAAACCTCAAGAAAAGAGGGACTGATAGAAGATGAGCTGTCCCAAATATCACAAGGATGACAGAAAGCCACTCAGTTAAGAGACAGACTGTTTTTCATCCGTGTTAACTAACCGAACACTTTGAAAGCCAAGAGACCTAGAACATACACCGAGAGGTATGTAGCTGGGCTCTGTTGAGTACTTCTACTCCCGTAGTAGCAGAACAGACCATAAGAAAGTTCTGTCAGCCTTAAAAGAATTTACATAAGGCAGCAACAAAATCATTCTGAGGGACCTCCTGGAGAGTGAAAATCTCACAAAAATTGTCTCATGAAAAATAGGTTTTAGATACTGTAATATTCCCTCTTTATCAGCTCTCCACAAATTCCCACTATGTTTTGAATAACTATTTTTGGTATCCAGAATATCTGAAAGAGATCAGGGAAAAAAACAATTGCAAATAAACCTCCATACATACACACACAGTTTAAAATGTTATTCACAGCCTTACATAACGTAACAGATGTCCTGGAAGGACACTATCATTAATACAGACCTTAAATGATAAGATTCCAGCCAATTTCCACAGTATTTTAAACAATCTTTACATAAGCAAAACGTACATTTAGATCAGAATACAAGTAACTGCCATGCAGCTTTTACTTAAAATAAAATTACAGACAAGAAGCCTTCCATTCATATGTATGGCAAGACATAGAATCTCTGGGTGTTTTGTACACCTTGTACAAAATTGTATTAAATTACTAAATGTGCAACAGTGAGAGATGAGAGCACTATTTCCACTGGAGTACCAAAGGATAGTAAGGTGTACAGATGGAAATGACAGGTTTCCCTGGCTCGACCGTTATGATTCTAGAGTGCAAAGAGAAGAATAAGTGTATTGCCATTTATGCAAGCCCTGCAACAGAGTCAGAGGACAGAAAAGTGTTAGAATATACAGCAAATAGCTGTCTACAGAAAAGCATTTTCACAGTACTGCAGAGGTATCTCTTGCCACTAAATATACTGTAATAATTTGAAACTAATAAAGTTACGATCTTTTGTTTAACATTTCGAGCAATTACTTTACAACAGCACACTGTTCTTAGTAAAGATGTCGGGGGGGGGCAGAAAGTGATGCATGTTTAATTTCATTGATCACTTGATTTGCTGAAAGAAGTATGTGTTGTTCCAATTTAGGGTGTTGAAGAAGTTCATGTATTTCAAAGCAAAACCTCTCATTCTGTATCTACCGAATATTATCATACAATATTGAGAAATGTAAATTATTCTTTCCTTTCTCAATAATACAATAAAACATCTTATGCATAGGGAAGCAAAGAGATCTTTACATTACAAAGATATACTTTTAAATTTTAACCTTTGTTGAAGGAATCCCCTCTGATTTGATGTTCAACTGATCAAGAGAAAGCAAGTGAGCAGCAGAGTATCAGCTTGGATTTAGTGGGTTTAGGGGCAGGAATATCAACTGAGCAAAACTTCAGTTACAAACTAATTTAATGTATACCCAAGTACATTATTGCAATTCAATAAACATCTCTTCAGAATTAAACAATTTCAATTTGCTTTCATTTCAGCCTGTGTGCATGCATTACAATTCACTATTATCCACACTAAAATTAGTCAGACTGCTTGGAAGCACTCATCCACGCAACCCCAGTGTGCC
This sequence comes from Phaethon lepturus, assembly GCF_000687285.1. Classification (NCBI taxonomy): domain Eukaryota; kingdom Metazoa; phylum Chordata; class Aves; order Phaethontiformes; family Phaethontidae; genus Phaethon; species Phaethon lepturus. The sequence goes on from NW_010520021.1 coordinate 59,356, forward strand.
ACAGTGCTGCATCAAACTAACCTCAAATGAACCACTTAACCTTACCTGCTTATGACGCAGGAGCAAGGAGCAGAGGAGTGTACCTTCCCATAACAATATTACTCTCCTAAAATTTCGTCTAGCTAGGTGTTTGCCTGAGTAATCCAGCAATGAAATTTTCAACGTCTCTGCTGGTGGACGTCCAACCATTCATGTTTATAACATTCTTCTATTTTTTCCCTTCTTATATCAATGAACATGGAAGTGTCAGGCACCTACTCAACTTTGCATATTCTGGTATTTTGTTGCTCTGGGAGATTTTCTTCCCTTTATTTAGCTGTGTTACAATACTAGATATGCTACTCTTGGCAACTCAATTCCGTTTTAATCATTAATTAATTCCTCCGGATTTGAACAAGATGCAAGATCACCGAGTGGGAATTAAACGCACTTGGCATCTAATAGCACTCTCTTTGCGATCTGTGTAGTTTGAATATCTGCACCACTCAGCACTCTATATTTAAGGCAGTGTAAAGGCATCAGTATACTAATCATCAAATGACAGAGTAAGTTGCCAGGAAGTACTACAGCGGAGATGAAAGTGATCCCATTTCTACAGCAGCCCTCCATTTTCATAGAAAAGTGAAACATTTAGGTCAATAAAATTATACTCTGAGTAGACTCGTACTCCTCCCATTTGACATCACCCCCACCCCAAACACACAATGTCTCAGGAGCAACTTAGCCACCTTCTGATCTCTCCACATGAGAGGCAGTGAGCATCCGTGTGATGCAGTGCAAGAAGAGTTTAAAAAAAAAGGCACTGTAAATAGCATGCATGTCTCATGAAGGCAAGATTAAGACACATCTTGCATGTGTCAGGCACTGTATCAGCTCTTGAATCACAGTAAATAACAGGGCTAAAACCCTAGTATCCTTCAAGAAGTACTGATGTTTCTACTGTGTGCTTCAGGACATCCACAGAATCGATCCCATCATTTATTCCCAGCATCCCTGAGTAGACTTTTCTGACATGCAATGCTCCATCACAAGATTATTGATGCCTAATACTGTAAAGGCAGGCAGATGAAGCTGACAAACTGTTTAGCTGACTACATTAAAAGTATCCATAGCTACACCATGCATTACTACAAAAGCTTACGAAAAGGGCTGTATACAAAGTTATGATTCAAATATTTGTTTTAAGAAAATGATTGAAATTCATGTCACTTTTACCTTTTTTTTTCCTACTTAACTTTAATATGAAAGAAAAAGGTCCAATATGATGTCAATTTTTATATATAGATGCCATCTGGGAGGAAACACTCATCTTGCATAAACCTGCTGCTTTAGTGCAACCTACCTTTCACTATTAATTCCGCATAATTTGAAACTCCAGATCCACCATCTGAACGAATGACACATCGGTACTTGCTGATGCTGCGCTGGGAGGTGTCAGCTACACTGACAGTAGCGGAAAAACGTCTATGGTTGACCACTCGAGTGACCATTAGTGCTGTGTCCCTTCCATTCCACTGCTGTAAAGGCAGAGAAGAATAATGTCAGTCATGGAGACACACAGATTATACATCCATATGTGATTCATTCTTTGTTATGTTTCATAATGTTGTTCAAACCATCACATCACTAGGTTAGATTTTATATAAGCACAATCTTTCAAGAGAAGACTGCTAGCCATACCCCTGAAAAATTTACAGGGTTGTATGAACTAGGGCTTAAATATTCTCACACATATATTTAAGTTTTCATGTCTATTTAATTTTTGAAGCATATTTGGGCCTTTGATGTGTTATGTGTATTGACAAGGGTGGAGAGTGACAGTTCAGACCATGCAATTGTACACTGTATACTTAGAGGTCTGTCTAGGATGTGAAAATACTACAAATGAATGGATTTTGCACACCTGGGAAAATGCTACAAATGAACAGATTTTATAAATTTGATATTTTCAGAGGAAAATTGATTCTGAACCAATTTATTTAAATTGGTTAGATGAGCAGACATCTTTATATGTCCAACATTCCTCAATAAACCCCTCTATCAATGTGAGACTACATTTTTCCAAATGGATGAAGAATTAGCTAGAAATAGAAGTACTCCACAGCATAAACACCTGAACTTGCTCAGTTGGTCTAGTTTCTCAGGAGTTTCAAAGGAAAACACACTGCTGTTTTGCCAATTTCCAGTAATCAGTTTTTGGGGGTGTTTCCAAGGCTATTTTCATTAAAAGTTTCAATTTTAGAGAATGAAAAGCAGGTTTCCACTAGCAACAATAATGATTTCCTCCCAAACCCCTGCTTCTCACAGGAAAAGGTTCATACTGCTTCAGGTCAGAATTGTTTTTACACATATCTAGTCATAACTGTGGAAAGATTTCACTGACAGAACTGAAAAAAGATAAAGAATAAGCCAAAAATGTATCTCTGTGGATGCTAAAAGTACATCATGGGTTAATAAATTTCAGATAAAAAAGTATTTTTTAGGGGAACAGCTGTGATGAGAGTATAGTTAAAGTGACTCTCAAGTCATTTTTACATGATGCCGACTACATTTCTCACCAACTCAAGCCAAGCCTTTTCCCCAGTAGTAATTTTCATTTTTATGATTAGGTAAACTGATTCCTCCCCTAGTACCTAAGCGATACATGAAATTGTTATTTTTAAAGTTTGTTAAAATGTCTGAAGTCAATTTAAAAGTTTGAGAAAATCCGTTAGTTATTTGACTACAAACGCCATAGCAACCACAACAAAGGCCATTCTTGTTTGCCTCAGATGCTACAAATACAGGGTGGTCAGGCCCTCAGTCATATCAGCCCAAGCTGTGAATAGAAACTGTCGACTGAGTTAAGCGTTCTGAAAGTTTACGTTGGCCCTGTGTACATGCATAGTAGATATAAGCAAGAGAATCCTCTTGTTTGGGACATGAGGAGTTTAATTGCACAGTTTAGAAGAAGTGACAAGTTCAACTATTTTAAAAGTTTCTAGAAGAGCTCTACGTATAGAGCATGGTATGGTAATGTTGGGGCTCCACATGTTGGACCCCTTCAAAGGGCAGAGGAAATAACTTTGTCCTTCACTGGGAAACATGTACTCCACCTCTCTGGTTTGATACATGTTCTAAGTCTAGAACCAAAAATGAGTTCTTAAAGTTGTTACTACACCCATTTGAATAGCACTACCCAGTCTTCGAGTCCAACCAGCAGGGTGAAATATGGACATTAAGAGAGGGAATGTTTTGGTCTTTTAGCAAGTGACTAAAAGGAACAATCTGCTATCGATGCAGCCAAGGGAAACTGGGAGGAAGAAACACAGTGGGTACTCAGCTGGTTTTGCCTGTTTTCACCATCCAGGTAGCAAAAACAAACCTTAGGGTAGGTTTGCTTCTTAACATCTAATCACCACCACTCTGCCCTCAGCCCAGAGTCAGTGGTGAGAGGAAAGAAGATTGCATAATTAAGCAGAAGACAAGAAATATTCCACTTGTTCTGTCTCTTCTACTTTATGACTAAATGCTTACGAGGTACATGGGCATTTGTTTGAAACCAAAATTTTGCTGTCACTAGCCTTTTTTTCCCCCTTCTGTGTCATGATTCTGTCCTTTGTCACCTTAAACTCTTACCTAGAATGAATTTAAGGCAGTTCTCAGGGGATCTGGATGAAAAGATTTTGACCCACCACCCAGTCTTTCTCTATCTACTTAGTTTACTTGGAAAAAAGTAAAAAAAAAAAACCAAACACAAAACCAAACAAAACAAACAAAAAAACCCAACCCCAAACCAACAAACACCACACCCCCAAAAAAGTGCATCATTTTACCTGGAGCCAGAGTTTGTCATGCTGCGACCACTTCCCCCCAGCAATGCACTGGAACGTGGCGTTCTGTCCCACATTAACCTCCACGTTCTGAAGTCGTAGGAAGTGAGGTGCTTTTCCTAACAAAAGATGCAAAGTATTGCAAGGGTAGAGCAAGGTGGTAATTGACTGTTACACATCTAAACAATCAGCAAAGCATTAGGGTCTGTCCCTGACAAAGTGATTTAGCAAAATAAAGCTGTCCTTCAGTATTTAACTATACAATGCAGAGCGAGGTAGATGATCGATCTGACAGGGAATGGCCTAAGGGATCATACAGAGCTCTGGTACATCTGAAAACACAGACTTACATCAGATCACAATACAAGTTCATGGTCATCAGCACAATTTCTTACTGCTTGCTATAGCAATATTTGAGTAATTTCTTTTTGTTAGAAAATTGTGTTTCTAAAAAAGGTCCAAAAAAATCGAATGCTTCTGAGCTTATCAAGCATGACTGACCCAAACCAAATTTTCATAAGGGTCTTTTTTTTCCTTTTTATTTTATTGACTATCAAATATAAACTAGAGCTTTAGAATGATATGTCATTAATATCAAATCTCTGATATTAAATTAAATATTCATATAAATGACAGTATCGTATCACTGTATTAGGTTAAGATCTTTCATATCAGTGTGCTGCTGATAATAAATTCAGTATTAATTCAATATTAAACCACTGATAAAACTGATTAAACTGCAGCCATCACATTTGTTCACAAAGGAAAAGGATCGAGGATTATCTTTTTGACTAAATACCAGACTCATTTACCTCTAAGTTAACTCACAAGAAAACAAAGAAGATTACAGCAGTGAATCTGACACTTTTAAATGAACTTAGTTCTTGCTGGGCTTCAGATGAAGGTTTGTGCACCATTTGAAAACTTTTAGTACGACACTGAACAGCTTTGTGAAACTCTAAAGGTCAGAGCTTTTCAACTTCATCTTTACATTTTTCTTGTATGATTAGACATGGATGAAATACATAATTTCAGTCAACATACCAACTCATCATCTTCTACTGTAATTAAATAGCTTCAAAAAAATGTGGGCATCTGTGTCTGTGTGTGCATGAAGCTTAACATAGAGGTTTTTGTCTACTACAGACACAGGAACAGAGAACATGTGCCTATATGCTATGCCAAATATTTTTATTTAGTTTCTGTATCCCATTCATCACATGCTCGGTTTGCTGACAGCTCCTGAAATATAGTGATTCTATAACATCATGCTTTCTGGGGATCAGTAATTTGCATCAAAGTTTACTGGAAAACTACCTCTGGGTGACAGTCAGAATGTACTACACGTGGTATTTGCAGACTAATAATAGCAATTTTTGCCCACAGTTTAAGGTGGGTAGATATTAGCCAGCGCCAAAGCTGCACAGCCTGGGTGAGTGCAGTCACACCAGCCCCAAATTTCTAGTCCTCAAGGTCTGCCCAACCTCCAGGGCATAGGGCTGTCCTATGATTGCAAGTGCTCATGTACACATAGTCAATGAGCTTCTAGCATAATGAAAATTATACTCCAGTGCATTCCTTCACTGAACAAAAAAAAGGCAACACCATCAAGATACTTATTTTACTTCATTACTGTGTCATTAGGGACATTTAATTGCATTTTTGCTGATACTTAGGTTTGTCTGCTATACTGTCATCTGTGAAGGTAAAGCAGAAATGGAAAAGTAACACTAATAGTTTCAGTAACCTCCAGGGTCATCAGGAGCTTCACGGTCCCTGTGCTTTGAGTTATAACAATTGCAAAACAAACACGGGAGCAAAGCCTGTACAAGGCAGTGGAACACACCCTGGTGACATTTACCCTGGTGGCTGTCAGACAGGAGAAGCGTTTATCAAAGAGTGCAGAGAACTTGCAGCTTGCAATGAGCTCTGCACGCAGCAGGTTGCAAACTGACTCAAAATAGAGTAGTGAACTGTTCAAGTAATTTCTGTTTTGAGTCACCAAGGATACACTTAATTTTCAAGAGGGACCTGCATATACTTGGAGAAACAGATTTAAAATCAGTTTAAATATTTGATTAAGCAGGGGTGTAGCACAGCATCCTGTCTCTTTGTTTAAAATCCCATAACCTTGTTGTCTAGGCTTTGCCTCATGGTTTGTTCAGTGGCTTCTTCCCCTGTAAAGGGATCAGTCATCACCCAACGTGCTGTGGAATGCACGCAGACCATTTGGGGGACTTGTTTGGATGTTGCCAGTTATCAGCAACATCTGGTTAATACAGATTGTAAGTATTTCTTAATGAAGTAAATGCACCCAAAGGCCTGAGCAATGAGCACATGGTAAATACAAATATAATTTAGTTAAACGGCAATTAACCATACTGCAGTTATCAGAATGTCCTGTTAAACTTGAGCAGAGTCACGTCTGTCACACTGAATGGCAGCTATTCTTTGAAATTCTATATTGCAAGAAAAACAGTTAATTTCACTCCATTGATATGATCCACAATTTTTTTTTGTGAGCAGCTGTCACTGCTTTACTGAAACGATAAACTAACAAGAGGGGCTGTTTAGGGCTGTTAAAAAAAAAAAATCTTTAGAAGAAACTGTATACTGCATACACAATATAGACCCACAAAGCCCTCAAGCCACACTGTAGGTGCACAGAGAAACCAGACAAGTCCAGACTCAAAGACTGAGTCTCAAGTTTTGTTTAAGCAGAAAAGAAATATTAAATAAATCTAAGCTTATTCTTATGGCTGCAATAGAAGAAATGTGGCACTAATATTTCTGAACAGCATAATAAACCTGCATTAGTTTCTACTCCTGTGCAAGTGCATTGTCTGAATGAGATTTATTTTTAATATCTTTACTGGGGTGCTGAGTGAGTTTAACATTTGTTGAGAGAGACAGACCTTTGGGATATGTCCTTTACCAAGGAAATACCAAAACAATTTGTTTCTTCTTTTCTTCAGTTAACCACACAGGATATTATCAGAAGCTTTTTATGTTGTTTTCTACAGTAATATGGTTCAGAAATAATAAAACAATCAGGTTTATGTTGTCATAACAAGAGAGGAAGAGAGACTTCCACAGATGTCCTGGCACTAGCCACAGACTGACAGCAGTTCTGCCTTTTGCACAACGTGCAAAGTTACGTAATTACGCAAGGCTGATTGTCTCTAGGTACTTCAGAGGGATACAGGAAGACATTCTAGTGCTGACCACACTGGTGGTTGGATGGGTAAATCACTCCTTTTGACTGCAAAGCCTGGTCTATAAACACACTGATACAGTTAGAAAAACAAAGAGTGCTCACTGCATGGATGGGCGAGAACTCTGACTTCATCCACAGCTATGTATCCTGGATGTCCTTTCAAAGACACAGATTCAAATATCACCTGAAATACAAAATTGGGAAAAGTTTTCTTAAAAAGCATAGTTACACTAGACCTTTGGCTAGTCACCATATTCTGCTCTTATTCCAATGTCTGAGTCATTCGAGGCATTTCATCATTAATAATGACAGGATACCAATGCAATTCAGTATGTACATGCATACCAACGATTGAAAATCTGTTTGATATGAAAAACAAAAAGTTAGAGCAACATTTATTAGTGTTAGAGACAGCTATGTGCTGCTTTAATTTGGAAGAGCAAAAAATACCCTGTGTATATCCACATCTATATTTGCTTTAAGCACCAGCACAAGATTATTAAGTGGATAATCGTTTGACATCTTGTTCTTAGCATGCCTCAGAAAACTGGAGAACGCTATACATGACATAAAATAATTTTATTGAATCAATAACCCTACATGGATTCTTTTGGAGAAAACCTTGGTTTGGCATACATGCCACTGCAGTATTAGAAAACAAATCACAAGCAACAGATGACCCTGGATTCTAGTTACTGGACTGAAATAAGATTCTCCCACATATATGCCTTTCCCTAGATTGAACTAACTAATGGGCTGAGAAAGAATATTCTTAAAAACCACATGTAGTATTTCTCTACATTAACGGTATACTTATCTATTTTATTTATGTACCTGGATAATGAAAGCGTTCCACTAATTTGGGTCTTAATAGAGAGTTATTCAATTACAGATGAACAAAAATCTCATTCTTCCTTATGGCTTTGTGATTTTACCTGGAAAACTGCCCTGATCTGAAGCATTCTTATAGTTATTAGGAATATGACTTATATTCCTTATAGTTACTAGGAATATAACTATAGTTATCCTATAGTTATTAAAAATATACAGGCTATCTGAAAATCAGCGGTACAGAGGGGAAAAAAAACCTGATCAAGAGATCATTAAAACTAAGTTAACTACTGCCAAATAAGCTAAAAAAAAATTCAGGAGAAAACAGTATTAGATACGGTGCAGTTCGCCCAACAATTAAAGGATTGCAGGACATAAGCTGTAGACTGTGACCTTATCAGAGTCTACAGCTCCGTCATGAGGGGCAGCGGAGGGGGAAGGTGCTGATCTCCTCTCTGGTGCCCAGCGACAGGACACGAGGAAACGGAATGAAGCTGCGTCAGGGGAAGTTCAGACTGGACACGAGGAAAAGGCTCTTCACTGAGAGGGTGGTCGCTCACTGGAACAGGCTCCCCACGGAAGCGGTCACAGCACCAAGCCTGTCAGAGGTCACAGAGCATCTGGACAACACTCGTAGTCATATCGTTATTTTTTGGGTAGTCCTGCGAGGAGCAGGGAGTTGGACTTGATGGTCCTTATGGGTCCCTTCCAATTTGAGATATTCTTTGATTCTATGAGGAACAGGACGTTTAGAAATGTTAAACTGCAATAGAAAAAAGAAAAATGCAGACTGATTATTTAACAACCTGGTAATGCTGCCTCTCCAGTTAGCGATTCTCTTCCCAAAGGAATGAAGTGCTATCCCTTACTATTTAAAAAAACAGGAACGTAATATGGATGCTGTCCTCTGCATTTGAAAGGGTTGTCCCCAGTTTCATTCCCTCTTACTAAAGGAATGTTCACACTGTACTAAATTGCTAATTTTTGCATGAGTATATAATAATATTTCAAGGACAGAGTTAATTAACACATTCAGCTGGCACAGTTACTACTATTAGAGCAGTATTCTAGTGCAGCTACTTGTTTCGTAGAAGAAAATATTTCAGTAATTCGTAACCTCTAAAATTCATTACTAGAACACAAAGTTAACTATTTAAAAGCCAGTTTTCAACATTTATTTAGAAAGAAAATAACAGCTGGGATTCCCAGTCTGTCACTGTTTAGCCTCTTCTTCATCTCCTTCATCACAAGATTTAATATAGTAAAATTCAACTGCCCAAATGCTGATCACTGCATGCCCTGGCGAGGGAAGTAGACCAATATGTCCTTCATGAGTACAGAATTGCTGTTAATCTTTTTGCTTTGCATTTGGGCTTCTAGAACGTAGTTTCTACAAATGTTTCCATGACTTCCTAAGATCTGCTCCCTCAACTCAAGACACATCCAAATGTGAGATCTTCTGGAAGACATCCATTCAAAAAAAGACATGATAAAACCAGGTAGAACAAAAATATTAATAGGCAAAGCTATAAAGTAAGAAAAGCTCAAGTGCTAACAATATTTAGAAATATTGTTCTACTCCAGAGGAGAGTGGACAAAAAAAATAGGCTATCCGAGAAGCAAGAGGAGGAAGCAAGTCTCTGGAAGATGAAATAATCCAAAAAAACATCAACAGGTGTTTTGTGTTGTCAAGGTTCTTGATAGGCTTTTTAGGGACTGTATAAAATAAGGGTATAATGCAAGTCCTTAGTATGGAAATTGTAATTTCTTTTAGAAATAAAACAAAATTCATGATAAAATTTACACTTACTGGGAAGGTGATGTAAGCAACTATTGTGACTCCCTTCAGACTTGAACATTACAGCTACAAAATCTTATTTTGGTTTTGCATTTGTGAGAAGCTATAAGCCACAATGAACTAATTCTCAATTTCCTGCAAGTCAAGAACTTGGAAAGAAAAGCTCTCCAAGGCATTAGTATTAGCTGTTAGTGCATGGCAAAAGTAAGCACCGATACATAAAAAATTGTCTTCTGTTAATTACCAACATGTACAGTGTCTTTAACACAGCACAATATAACTTAAGCTGGTAAGAACTGAGTCATACACACTGGTGCAGAATCCACTGAAGAGTGGAGGAGTCCTCTCGATATTGTGTGAATTGTTTTGACAGACTATTATATTATCTGTTCAGCTTTATACTCAGATATTCTTGTTATTTCCCAGTTCAAACTTGCACGTTGTTGCCTTTTTCTGTATTTTGCAACATCTCAGCCCTAGCAAAGCCAGAAGCACAGAAGCACCCAGGCTTTTCTGAAAACAAGGAATTGAGACCCAACATGAGGAAAAGGCAGGAATCCATGCTTATGGGGCCCAGTTCTGCAAATTTCACACTGAATATCCCTCATGTCCTTTTAAGTTAAGTCAGAAGTGTAGTGTAATTGTTGAGACACAGGCATTTAACAATGCTTTACGTTTAAGGAACTTATCAGAAATTCATATAGATGACAAAATGCAAAGCTTTATTCTTAAAAAACATTCTTAAATGCTCCCGAGACCAAGTCATTTCATGTTTCCTTACCAATAAACAATCCTACATTTTACTGCTGCTATATACCAACAACATCTGTGTTAGGAACATAGCCTGGCTCATCTGTTGTGGTACAACAGTTTTCTTCAGGCACGGATCAATAACATTCCTTGCTATACATCAAAAAACCTCTCCCTGGCAGACTCTAGTGCTGCCCTTGGTGCATTCTGGGACTAAGTTCATCCTTATGGCAAGCAGTAATTCAAGATTACCTGTATTACCTTTCTCCAAGAACTATTACAGCTTCTTCTCGCTACACTAAAAGCATTTGCAGGCTGGGAATCCAAGTACGAGCAACTCTAGGGTAGGCATTATAAATCTCCACCATGCCCACGTTTATATCTCAGCAGAGTGCTTTTGGATCCAGATGACTCATACGACCCTTGCCAGACCTAAAAAATGACCTCTGGCAGTTGGCTTGGTTACTAGTTTTCCACTAGTCACATGTCCAAAGGCTCAAAGTACTTTTTGAAGCCTCAGATGCAGGGCAGATAGTTTAAGATTTTTTTGCCTGAATGAATTTTCGATGCACATTGCAATTCAGGATGGTGTGGTTTCTGTGCATTAAGAGAATAATCAACATTTTGCCTGATGCAGACTTTATTATTTAGGGAAAATGCTAGTTTTTCCTGTGTTACCTGGTGCTTTTGAAATACAGAACATGCTTTCAGGCCTCTTATGTACAAAGAGTTCTCCAGGCATGCAATTTTGATTTAAAGCTGACAAATAACACTCCAATGGCACATCCTAGATTGTGAGTGTGAAATGAGACACTCCCTAGACAACAGTACACCCAAGCTTTTGTCATCCTGCCACCTCTGGACTCCTTTAACCAGAAGCATTACTTTAGGCTGCCAAATAACAATAATTTTGTCCGAGTCTTTCATTGTGTTTTCCTCTGCACTTTTGCAAGCATAAAGTTTTCTTTCTTCCCCTTTTTTAAAAAACCTTGATTAAATATAGAAACTCACAGGATTGCAGACCATCAACACAAGACGGTTTATAAAATTATTGGCTGATGATAGATCAGTCTATTAGATCCTCCATAATAGTAGCACAGGTCTCAAATTTTGAAAGCCACACTTGTGGAATAAGAAAACAAATATAAGAGAAGAAAACATCACCCCTGTTCAAAAGAAAAGAAAACCCTTGCATTTTCTAGGAAGGAACTACTCCTAGGTCGTTACTGCTGGCTTCCGATCTGTTCATTTTTGTGCTGCAGTGAAAAATTCTTGTTTGATTTAAAGGACTTTTTACTCAGGAAAAGCAAACTTGACCTGCAAAAGGACTTGCAAAAGAAGTGACTAAGGTTCAGGAAGTCTACTAGTGGTATATCTAAGAGTAGGATCTCTTAGTGTGAGATCAGACTGTCTTTTCCAGGTTTTTTCAAGCACTGATTATATGGGTGAAAGATCATTTCTGTTATCTCTGTGGAGCACCTACTATGAAGTAAATTCTGGTTCATAACCAGGTTCGTGTTAATATGAACAGAGTAGAAGCACTTTAACATGACTTCAGAACAAGTGACAAATTGTGCACAGCCCTTAAAACACCATTTTCCATGCATTTGCATCTTCTTACACCTTCCTCTCACTCTGCATAGTGTGGTCTATGTGTTCTGCTGATATTCCTCACACTTTTTCAGAGGCAGAACATTAAAGCATTCTACTTCAGCTCAGATTTTATAAACCTCCTACCCAGTTATTAGAAGCAAAAGAAGAAAAAGCAAGCTTTTTTACCTACTGTTTTCCATCCACATTCTATTTGCTGCATTTTCATAGTTTATTCTGTCATAATTCCTATCTCACTCACATCTTTTATTGGTATCATATGTACATCAGCTTTTCCTACAACTACCTCCCAGGCTTTTTTTCTGTATTGAATATAAAACAAAACAAAAATATGCCTTCAACATCTAACAAGAAGTATGTGAGTCCATTGTATGCAATCTTATCTAATTAAAACTAAAACTGCAAAGTTGCCACGTGAAGTTTGAAGCGGACAACAACAAAGCTCTAAAATGAAGACAACCGAAAAACAACCTACCCATTACATTCCTCAACTTTGTGCTTGTTTTTAAATAAATCTCCTAACAGAACAAGTATAAGTATGTTACAAGCAGTGGTAAACAGAAAAGGAACAGAGGATCAGGTGAAGAGCATACTCATATTGATAACATGGCACAAGATTTTATTAGTTAGTAACTTATGTACTTACACCCCTCATACGGGCACAGGAAAAGTCCGGATGCAAAGTTGAATGAACTAATGTTCTTTCTTATGGAACCAAGGGGCAAAAATAGTTCAGCCAAATTTATGCAGAGATACACTTACACATCTAGACACCCAGTTGTGTTTACATAGTGCCATGAAAAGTGCCAATACAGGTCTGGTTATGTGCCAATTTAATGATAAACAAGTGGGTCTTAACTTTCCAATAATTTGACTCCCAGCAGTCTATCCATCACTTTGTGAACTGACCACAACTGAAGAAAAAGGGTGAAGTGGAAAGAAATATATCAAGATGCCTATATAAACTTCTTGCTATAAAACTGCTACATATAAACCCATTCTGATAGGAAAAAATCAGGGAGGGAGAATTTGATTTTCAGAATATCTGTTGCTAATCACAGTTGAGCCCATACCTAGCCAAATGTTCAAAGGAAAAAGAGAGAAAAATACTACAAACTGATACCTGATAAAAATGTGGCCAGAATGTACTGATGGCAAGTTCTGCCTTCACCCATCCTTCTGTAACAACTCCCGATACGTTCCATATGGGATTGCCCTGTGGTCCTCCGTTCACCTTCACGTAGACATTCAGAGAGCCAGGACTCGAACGGTCTCTGCTGGATAAGTAATAGTGGAAGTCGATGCAATGCGTGTCATTTTCCTTCAACGTAGGCAACAGCAAGTGAGCTTTCTGCCCAGATGCCCGCCCAGAGCTGTTCACCATCATGAAGGAGCCTATAGATGAAAGCAAGAAGAGAAGAAAGAGTTGTTTTGCTCAGCTTTTTCAGTAAAAACAGTTCCATTAGAAAAGTCAGTGAGTCCCTTAGAAGCCAGAAAAAAACCCATGAAGAACTCAAACTAGCCCTTTTATGCTAGTTTTTAGGTAACAGAAATAAAGTATCTTAAAATTGCCGTGTATACACACATTCAGGGCCAGCTAGAACAACTTTAATTAGGTAACTTAAAAATTGAAATAAAAATATTATTTTGCTTTTATTTTATTATTTTATAACCTTGTGATAAAAACAGCTGCTGTAAACAAAAACATATTCACACTTCAAGCAGCAACGAGGCTCTCCTACTGCATACAGCTCGCTCAAAGGCACATTCAATACAAGAACTACAGCAATGGACCAAATTCGCAGCTGATGTTTGCTTTCGTGGCCCCTACCCACTTCACGCCAACCTATACCTGTGAACTCTGCATCTTGACACTATAAACTTTTGTAGGTTGTAACGTGTTAAGAAAAACCCAGTTTTCAGAGCCCAAATGAATTACGCTTGTTAGCATAACAGCAAGGTCTCAACTAGAAATAGTGCAACAAGGAGAATTATACTTCTAGAAGGGAAGGACAGGCTGAATTTCAAGAGGGAACTATATACTAAGGCAATTTATGAGTTTGTTAACCTGGAAGTTTGCATCATATTAACATGGCAGTTGATGTTGAACTCGCATTTTGATTCATCAAGCAGTTTCTTTAGAGCACATTGTGTCTTAACTCATGTCTTTCACAGATGCATCAAGGTGACAAATGTTAGCAATAAGGAAAAACGTTATGAGAGTTATTTGACTTTAAAGGATCTCCCTTATGTGTGTGCAGACACTCGCACTCAGGAAAAGCTGAAGAAAATACAAAGGTGGGGGGAGGACGTGTGTGTGTGTGGAATCTGTGTGCCAGCAGCCAGGCATGATAATTTTTAATCAAATGCAGCCCCCTTGACACTCTCGGTTCCGATGCTGCTGCCAAGGCATGCTAGAAATGTTATTTCTCTGCTGGCCTCTTGCAGTTCACAGAAGATTGAGTTTGAAAAGCCTTGCCTCACTTCTAACCTATTGACTTTCCCTATTCCACGCCGTAGCAGTATGACGCAGAGATGAGCCAGACAAACATTTTGATCAATTCTCTGCAGTGAACAGCCATATATTTATATCAACAGGTACCAGTAACTTTTTCCCACAAAAAAATGTTTTTTTCCTGTGTTTATACAATATACATGCCTTTTGTAAAGGATTGAAAAGCATGAACACAGGAGGAAGTCAGTCTTTCATAAAAAAAATCACACACTCTAGAGACCTTGGAAAATTCAAGCACAGCTGGGAAAGGAGCTGTACTAAGAAATATGAAAATTTATAGGCAAGGTGCTCTCTGGCAATCCTGCCTTTCACTTTGATATGCTAAAAATCAAAATGGCCCCAAATCAAGAAATTCCAGATTCACAGCAAGGACTTTGAGAAACGTAAGACCTGAATCCAGACTTATAAATTTCTCTCTAATGATCAAAGTCCATAAGATGGGATCCTGACAAGTGTTCACTGTTGACCTAATCCTGCTCCCATTGAACCTTCTCTTTCTTCAGCCAGTACTGTATACATACTGTTCTTAAAAATCCACCCAAATAAGCTAAAGTTTTGAGAAACCGAGATTTGGATTCTGTTTCTCTGAACTAAGTTAATTTATTATGAGAAAGTGCGGTTACCAAGAGGCTTCAAGAGGCAGCACAGCCACATAGTTAAGGCAGCACAGTGGAAACCCGACAACCTGGTTTCTAAGGCTAATTACAACACTCACTTCCACAATCTCTCTCAGTACTCGTAGTCTACCTCATCTTCCCTTACAAACAAATTAAGAATAGTCATAAGAACCACTCTTCTACTGACAGTCTGGGAGGAAAGCCATTGCAAAACAGCTGAGTAACAGTAGTATAGTATAGCGGAGTATAGTAGCTGCTGTGAAATGCACTGCCTGCAGCACTGCAATGCCATTTTGAGAAACAGTGCAAGATACAACAAAGACAAATTCTGTACGTGCCAGATCTCATACTTGAGGATGCTGGTATGGTCTTTTAATACACTCAGTAAAGAAAAGCAGAGCTCCTGTGCATCTACAAGGTTTTTGACAAAGTGCCTGCAACATTGGGTAGGAACCCAGGAAAACTCAGTTTTGCACCATTGATTGGACCATAGGGCACATCATTTCACTTTTGGGCATCTTTCTCAATCTTTTCTTTTTGTTTGTTTTTAGTTTGGATTATACAGAGAATCCTACCGTAAAGCACTACGCTGAAGCTGTACTGTGTCTAACACAATATGGTCTTGAACAGTACTGGGATAGGTAAGTACTTCAATGGTAGAAAAAGTTAGAGAGTATTTCACTTTTACAGACTCATATATAAAAATGAAGAGCTTTCCTCTGGGAGAAATAACACCAGCTTTTATAAAAAGTTAAAGCACTAATTACAACTTTATTTTTTGCCACCTACAAAAAAATGAATCACAAGCTATTCATGGTATGACAATGGCCTTTTGTGCAACAGCTGACAATTGAGAGAGACTATGGAGCCTGAATCTAGTGACTGACAACATGAGCAAGTAAAATATCCATCCATCAAAAAGCATTTAACAAAGTAATTAGTCTTATTTACTAAAAGAATAGCCTTATAAACAATTGACATATGCAAATTACTCATAGCTTTTTATAGCTTATGGGTTTTTTTAAATACAGTATGCTTACATACACAGGAGAAAAAAACCTATGTGTCTCCAGTAAAGTCCTGATAAGAGGTATTATTTTATATGACAGTGAAAAAGAAAAAAATTCCACTTATAGTGCCATCTCTGTCAGAGAAAACTACTCTCACATTTAAATCAGTTTGTCATCTACTAACTACACCACATTCTTTATTTCTGCAGAGACTCAGTGTGGCAGCTTCCACAATAAACCCTTCCCCTGGCTAGTCAAGGCATAGGGCACACCACCTCAAACCTGGCCATCGTAGGGGATGTAAACTTATAGTTTTGTCAAGACTATAATTGGCATCAGATACAAGAATATGCCTAGTTGCAAAATTCAGTTGAGGATTATTTGTATTCTACAAACTGGCCTCCAAATACGCCCACCTGTACATATTTTAATTTTCCTTTTCACAGCATGAACTTGAACAGGTGTCCCACCTCCTGTCCTCTAGGGCCTTCAAAAGGTTGCCCCGCATGCTCCAAGATCAACAGCCGAGATCCGCTGTTATAAATGTCCATGCCCAGTGAGGCTTGTCTGGGCAGGATACATCACTTAGAGACAGGTGAGAGATCATGAAAGTTGCTTCCACCAGAAAAAAAATTAAAATAATTCAAAACAGCCTTTTAAGGCCAAGTGTGATTTTCCTTATTATCCTTAATAAAAATTGACGTATTGTGATTCGGAGTCTGACAGCCTTCGTTAGACTGAACACAGAATTGAAGCTGATGGGACTTATTCTCAATCTGTAGGCCTACACATGTGAGTAAGAGAGATACAATCTGGTCTGGCACCAACAAACCATTTGTCGTATTTTCCACTCTCATAAAGAACTAGGGAATGAATTAACATGTCACAGATGGAAATTATTGATCAATGGATGACTGAAAGCCACTTAAATGTCTCCAGGAAAGAATCAGAATAAAACAGAAGGTATCTTGGAGAATCTCTTCTTTAAATCACTGCATATCCAATTTTGATAAATAATAATTGTAGAGGAAAAAAAATCATTTAGCATTGTTGTTTTATTTACCTTCCTCCAGAAAGTTAAGTCAACACTGAACTGAAAAAATCAGTTTAGGGGTAAAAAAAAAAAAATTACCTGTGCTACGTAAAAGTTCTTTTTTATATTTATTGGACACAGAAGTACACGCTGATTGAATATCAGGTCAATTAAATTTAGTGCTCTTGGATCAACAAGTTAAATTAATTAATATCTTGCTGATTTTGTCCTGAATAATCAAAAATAAATGTCCTAGGTTCAGCTCAGTCAGAAGCAAGGAGGATGCAAAGACGGTAAATAAATTCATTTTTAAAAATTCACTCAAACAATAGGAACATAAAACGGCACTCTCTCATAGTTATTAAACATACCACTGAAAATTGGGGAATTAAACCATGAAGTGCTCTCTAGCTGGCCATAAATTTCAATTTTTCCCCTGCTTGGTGCATAATGATGCCTTGATAAGCGTCCTATTATTGATGCATCTGCAACATATATCCTCTTTTTGGAGCTGAAATGCTACTCTGTAGCAGATGGTGGCTATTGTGTTTACACATCAGCACTTTATGATTGCATTTTCTCACGTCTGCAGTAAAAAGAAAGCCGTAATTGAGTTTTTAATGGTTTTGCACATTGTTCATTAAGATTACATGAGTGTGTTCTGACAAATGACAGCTGAAGAAATGAGCCACTGAGAACCCCTCGTGATCACCAGACAGACCTCGGCTGATGCTGTTTCACTGTTGAAGAACCGTGCTGTTTAAAAGTGAAATTATAGCAACCGCTAAAGACTGAGTGTAAACTTGAAAAGAAAGCTGTCAAAATGCTCGACTTGCAAAACAAGGCTTCTAAAACCTTGAAAACCAGAATCAGGTACAGAATGTTCTTTTAAAGAGCAAACTCCTTCCCAAAATGTAGGAATGGGTTTTCCCGCAGCTCCATCAGGTGAGCATGTTTTAGACAGAGTTTTTCTCATTTCTAAAGAACAGTTCTATCTCCAAATAAGTCAGTCTAACATATCACCTTGTTAAGGTAGAACAAAGAAATACGGAATAATCTGGGTTGGAAGGGGCCTCAGGCTGAGCTCCTGCTCAAAGCAGGGTCAGCTATGAGGCCAGATCGGGTTTCTCAGCACTTTTACCTCCCGAGTCCTACAAAACTCCCAGGAGGGCTGCCCATCCCCTCTGGGAAACCTGCTCCATTGCTTGAGGGTCCTCATGGCTTTTCCTTATACTCAGTCCAAAACCTCTCATTTCAGTGTAAACCCTTTGTGTCTCATTCTCCAGACAGTAAAGATCCTAACTTGGTATTCCTGATAATCTCCTCATAGGTAACTGCGGGCCACTGCTAGGTCCCCCCAAAAGCCTTCCCTGCCCCGAGCTGAACAACCCCTGGTAACTCCTTAGCCTCTTCTTACAGCACAAGTGCTCCAGCCCTACAGTCTTGGTGGCCAGCCTCAATCTTGCTCCTGTTCATCAGTCTCTCCGATATTATGACACCCAAAACGAGGCACAGTATGCTCAGTGCAATCCAAAGAGTGGCAATGAAGGGGGGACCACTTCCATTTCCGTGATGGCTATGACCCTGTCAAAACAACCCAAAAATAGCCACCTTCACTGCCAGAGCACACAATTGGCTCACGTTCAGCTTGCCGTCTGCCATGGTCCTCAGGTCCTATTCAGCCCAGCTGTTCCCCAGCCAGTAAGTCTTCACAGGTCTTGTATTTGTCCATGTCAAATTTCATAATAGAATCAGAGAAATCATTTTGGCTGGAAAATTACTTTAAGATCACTGAGTCTAACTGTTAACCTAACACTGCCAAGTCCACCACTACACCATGTCTCTAAGCACCACATCTACACATCTTTTAAATACCTCCAGGGATAGTGACTCCACCAGTTCCCTGGGCAGCCTGTTCCAGTGCTTCGTAACACTTTTGGAGAAGAAATTCCTCCAATCTAAGAATCCAGTCTAAACCTCTACTGGCACAACGTTGAGGCTGTTTCCTCTCATTCTATCACTTGTAACTTAGGAAAAGGGACCAACATCCACCTTGCTACAACCTCTTTTCAGGTAGTTGTAAAGAGCGATAAGGTCTCCCCTCAGTCTCCTTTTCTCCAGGCTATACAACCCCAGTTCCCTCAGCCATTCCTCATAAGACTTGTGCTCTAGACCCAGCTTTGTTGCCCTTCTCTGGACACGTTCCAGCACCTCAACGTCCTTCTTGTAGTGAGGGGCCCAAAACTAAACACAGGACTTGGGGTGTGGCCTCACCAGTGCCAAGTACAGAGGCACGATCATTTCCCTACTCTGGCTGGCCACGCTATTGCTGATACAGGCCAGGATGCTGTTGGCCTTCTTGGCCACCTGGGCACACTGTTGCCTCATGTTCAGATGGCTGTCAACCAACACCCCCAAGTCCTTTTCCTCCAGGCAGCTCTCCAGCCACTGTTCCCCAAGCCTGTAGCGCTGCATGGGGTTGTTGTGGCCCAAGTGCAGGACCCAGCATTTGACCTTGTTGAACCTCATACAACTGGCCTCGGCCCATCAGTCCAGCCTGTCCAGATCCCTCTGCAGAGCCCTCCTACCCTTGAGCAGATCAATACTCCTGCCCAGCTTGGTGTCATCTGCAAACTTTCTGAGGGTGCACTCAATCCCCTCGTCCAGGTCATTGATAAAGATATTAAACAGAACTGGCCCCAGTACTGAGCCCTGGGGAACACCGCTTGTGACTGGCCACCAACCGGATTGAACTCCATTCACCACAACTCTTTGGGCCCGGCCATCCAGCCAACTTTTTGCCCAGCAAATCGTATGCTCATCCATGCCATGAGCAGCCAGTTTCTCCAGGAGAATGCTGAGGGAAACGGTGTCAAATGTATTACTAACATGTAAATAGACAACTTCCACAGGTCTGTAGTTCCCTGAATCCTTCTTCCAGCGCTTCTTGTAGATGGGAGTCACATTTGCTATCTTCCAGTCAGCCAGGATCTCCCTGGTTTGCCAGGACTGCTGATAAATGTTTCAAGGTGGGGTGGTGAGCCCTTCCGCCAGCTCCCTTGGTACCCTTGAGTGGATCCCATCTGCCCCCATAGACTTGTGTGTGTGCCTAAGGGGCATAGCAGGTCACTAACTGCTTCCCCTTAGATTATGGGGGCTTCATTCTGCCCCCCCTCAACATATTCCAGCTCAGGGGGCTGCTTTTGTTGCCGATATATTTATAGAAACATTTTATACTGTCTTTTACAGCAGCAGCCAGATTAAATTCTAGCTGGGCTTTGGCCCTTCTGATTTTCTCCCAGCATAACCTCACGACATCCTTGTACTCCTGAGTTAGCTGCTCCTTCTTCCAAAGGTCATAAACTCTTTTTTTTTTTTTTTTCCTGAGTTCCAGCCGAAGCTCTGTTCAGCCAGGTTGGTCTTCTTCCCCACCAGCTCATCTTTTGGAACACGGGGACGGCCTGCTCCTGCAACCTTCAAGATTTCCTTCTTGAATATCTAGCCTTCCCCACATTTTTATATCCCTACTCTTCATACTCATATCTAACAACTGAACAAGGCTCAGAAATCGCTTTCCCCTGACTAAAGTACTACAGGCAGCAGCATTTGTACAAATGGAAAATTAAACAAGGTGTATCTCATAGATGCTATCCCTTTTTCAAGTATTAGGACAAAATCGGACCTGTGTTTTATTTCTCAAATGTGGATCATACTGTATTAATCTAGTAGTGAAATAAAAAGAGCTTAATTCACAGATAAATACAAATATAAACTACGAGTTCAGCATAATTCATAAGGACAATTCATTCACCTGGGAAACTGTTGGATCACAGGAACATACTTTTTAAAGAGACAGTCTACTATTTCTAAAGAGGTTTTCTTCTAGAAATTAATGTCATGAAAAGAATTACGTTGTTGGGTTTTTTGGTAAGAAAAATCTTCTCTGGGAACAAGATTGATCCCATATTACTTCAGTGACCGCAAATATTTGCTGTAATTATTTAAAGATAGCGACATAAATGGTTTACCAATCTTGCCTGAAAGAGTAGGTCTGTAACAAAAGTGGGTCTGGTTTGCACATTTCCAAATGTCCTTGGGAGGAAGAAAATTTACAACTTTTGTGTTATATAAAATCAAATAATTATAGGAAAATACTCAGAACTAGGGAAACCAGGCTGCCCAGAGTTTCATAATTGCAAACTGCAGACTTGTTCGTTGATTCCACTGATGGAGCCATAAATGACTGCCGGCATGTCCAGCAGCATCCAGACACTGCTACCAGTAAGTCTCAGGTGTTATCAAACTACAGTCTTTTTACAAATGTTTTCCCAGGTCTGAATAATGGTGACCCACAGACACTGAAAGATGCTAAGAAGCCAGAAATGGCCTCCAGCCAAATAACAACTTCCCTTTATTCAAGCCTGAAGCACATGCTGAAGTAAGCAACATCTACCGCAGGGGCTCTACCAGCCAAATGAGAAGCACTAAACTACCCTCGATAGAAGAAACAAGAAAAAAATATATATCATGGATTACAAAGAAGAAAAAAAAATAATCGCATTTTAGTGGCTTGCCTCTTTACATGCGGGTGGACCAGAGTCAGGAAGCCCTCTTCAACTATGAAATCCAGATGGGAAGAGATCAAATGACAAAGCCAAGGGGTTTAAGGTGGATAACGGGGTTTCTGCAAGAGATTGTGAAGCAGGGACTTGGGGATTAAATGTTTTGTCAAAAATTTAAGAACCCCAGTTCTCCTAACAAGCAGAGGGATGGTCTCCTTAAGAGATAAGATTCAGAGTCCAGAAGCTTTGTGGTCCCCACTCTGGGTTCTGTCTGTCCCAGCAACACATACTGCGATCCACCTAAAATTTGTTTGCCCATTTTTGTTACTTCTGTATGCTGCTTTTTTTGCTTCATGCATAGAGAAGGACTCCATTTGCTAAAGGGGTACTCTTTTAACCTTACAAGAGTATTTAAATTGTCAAATGAAAATAGTTTCTTCCCCGTTCTATTGTTAAAAACATTCTTCTTATAATGCAACATACATGTATAGCCCTTGGTCACATAATCCTGTGGCATTTACCAAGGACAGCCAATGATAGAGATTGACATATTTGCAATATAAAGCTAACATGCAGGATTCAGGTTCTGACTCTGTAATTTCCTCAGTGACAAATAGGGATTTTTTCACTGGCCCACAGAAAATTAAACTGAAATGTGCAGGCAGAACTTCTATAAAAATAGCAATGAAAAGAAGCACTTGGGAGGGTGATAGTGTCCAACACAGTAGAGGCAAGAGGAAATTATTAAGCACAGGAGGGACTTCTCGTTGTCTCAATTTCTCACATAGGCACGATCGCCAAGCTAGAAAACCTAGCACTGCAAGACAACTGACTGTAACACTACAGAAATAACTAGGCAAAAAAAAAAAAAAAAGAGCAAAAAAGGTAAAAAGAAAAAAAGGCAAGGGGGAAGCCTTTTCTCTACTGCTAGTTTTTGGCCTCAGCTACAGGCCAGAATGGTCTGTAAGGAACCTGTTAGATTCAGTGTGGAAAATCAGCATAGATGAATCAGTTAATTCACATCTGTACAGACACAAACATAGAAGCGATACTTAACTACACTTCAAGATGCCCCAAAATCTTGTTCTAAATGTTGGATCAGACAGTTCCTGAAAGCACTGGTGTCTAACAACTCTAGTCTATAACAGGGACTTCACAGTTTATCACAAAGATTCATGACAATATTTCTCACTTCAGTTGTGCAAAGTGATGTCCGGTGTTGCTTTCCACCTGCATCTCTAGAGCACAGTCCTTCCCTCCTTATAAATCAGCTGAAGAACATCTGCCACTGATGTTTGCTGGAATAGCATCAGTGGTCAAATCACCTCTTCCTCTTCACCAACAGACTCAGATTTTGATTTACAAAGCAGAAAACATTTTTTATCAAACCTCAGAGAGCACCATTGCTCTAAAGTTACAGCCATCTGGCAATGGTTCTGCATAGCTCATGCTTATCTGTAGGCTCCACAGTTATTTCTAGAATTTTCCTCCCACATTTCATAAATGTTTCTTTAATAAAAGACCGCTTGCCAGAGCTGTAAGAGAAACAAAAAGTTGTGTGTGTTATAGAATCAGCAACAATTCTATAAATCTCAACAGTGAAAAACTTTTTAATAGATTCATTTCCAGCATTCAACATTGCTAAGGTCACTGCTGTAGTGTACTTCGAGAGTGTCCCTATTCCATTATTTATAAATATGGTATAAATTGTTTGCCAGTGCTATATATAAAAAAAAAAGGGGGGTCCATTAGCAGTGGAGCTATTCCAGTCTATCAGGTAAAGGAATCTTGTAATAATAAACATGCAATTCTCTATAAACAATAGACAAAAATTCTCTATAACTTTAATTATACCTTCTTCATTACATCGTTGTCTTTTAGAACTGATGAAAATGTACACTAAACCCTGAAAACTGAACAGATTTTGTTGCTCTTCAATTCCTGTAGCCTGACAACTATTTATGCTATCAATCGCTATCTTAACACTTTGGTAAAATGTAGGCAATTGATTTAAACACTTAATAAAGTTTAGGTTATTAAATGGGCAAATAAACAAAATAGAGAGAGTGGCCATAATTCAACATAATACCTTCATTTAAAGACATTGCAAATCTTGTTCTTAGCACCCAAGAGCTTTATTACAGCTGAGCCTTGAAAGAGAAGGCCCACAGAAATGAGTTGTAGGGACATTTAGTAAGCCTCTGTTCAAAGCCTTTTACAAATGCAGATCCCAAGAAAGCTCAAGATTCAGCAGAATACCAAATGTCTTCCTCACCTAATTTAACCTGTAGCATGAACTGCTCTCAAATGCCTCCCCCTCCCAATGGCAGTATTTCTGTAAGCAGCCTCTGTATACACCCTGTGGAAATACACTTCATTGTATTTTTAAAGTTCAAGACATAAAACTACTTGTGTAATGAGCATAATTTATAACCAGATGCTAGAGAACTTCCTTAGGACAAAATGCCAAAAAAAAAAAAAAAGTAGTTGCTACTTATTATGTAGCTTTGTTTTCAAATATGTTACTTACTTTTAAAAGAGAATTCTGTATCTTGTTAAAACCCAATGGCTAAATATAAAAATCTCTCCAACCAGGTAGCTACAGATTCAAGGAAAGCATGCTTTAGGTTGGTGACTGTAAGCAATTAAATAATTAAGTCACTACATCTCAGCTACTGCCACATCAACTCTCCTTGGAGGGAGAGGAGAGCAAGACAAAAGTGAAAAGTCTGCTGCCTCTTGATATCAGAATTGTCAACAGAAACATTATTTGATATGCCTAAATATACATGATATTCACAGAATATAAGAATTAACATTTCTTTCTGTTTTCAAAAGCTATGTTTCCTATGTATGCCTGTTACATGCAATGGTCAGACACAAAAACGCCTAATAACACATGATTATCCTCAAACTATTCTGCATCATCCAGATACAGTGGATGACCAATTATGACGTTAAAAACTTAACAACATTCCTTTTCCAGGGTATCCTTTGTTCTCTACTTTTGAGCTGATCGTGTTTTCCAATTCTGGTTTGTCTCTGAAGACATTTTTTCACTTTTGCCTGATTCTCTCCTCTACACACATTTTAAAAGATGAAGTGGACAGACTACAAACTCCATTATACCTCCCTCTCCCTTTCCAAGGCTGCAACAGATATCTGCTGGATGCAGCCTCATTTGTCAAGAGGTGTGTGGATAGACGGCTCAAGGTTCATAACAAGGTTCGGTTTAATGCGGCTACTCTAAGGCCACTGAGATTGAGTGCTATCAGGTGGTTACCCTGGTGTTGCTCAAGGTTTTCAGACACTAGTCTACTGTGTCTAACAGTCTGCGTCAGCCTACTGCATGTCTCCAACACCTCATGAGAACATCAGTTGAGACAGCTGTGTCTGTAGCTTCCTGTCCTTGATAAGTTAATAAATCATGCTTACCTTCTTGTCGTTGTGTTTAATTAAAAAATGACATAAAATCTAAATCACTAGGCCAGTTGGACCCTAAAGGTTGAACCAATGAGGACTTTCTGTAAGACACCCTAGAATCACCTTTGGCATCAGCAAGACAAATGCCAGTAGTATTTTGGTGAAAATACAACTTTACTAGGAGGTACTGAACTCCATGTAGTTCAAGCACATACTTATTTTCAACATATTGGACTCTTGATCGTTCAAGATAAATAGCTGAATATTTTTTATGACATAATTCCAGAGTATCAGAAGTGGCTTACATGTCAGTCAGAATTAAATATCTCATTAGTAGGCGTGCAGCTACATTACTAGCCAACATTTATGACCTCCGCAACTTGTGTAAAACTCCCATATGTCTTGTATATGTAACGTTTTCTAGGAAACTGCAGAGGGTTTATTACCTTTTATATTTGTGACAGAAAACACATATTAAACATAAGGCCAAAAGGCAACTACTGCAAATGGTGTCTGAAAAGGAATTGATTCTTGAACACTTTGTTTTTACATATTCATTTACATATGTGTTCTAACCATATGGTCACTTATTTGCATATTTAAGAAATCAGCACTACAGCTCTAACCTCAGAATATGTTAAAGGTTACGTGTTGAGCTATTTTTGCATCAAATTTTCAACTTTGCTGAGCTCAGTTTCAACAAAGTGTCGGGTGCTGTTGACATCGGTGATGCTATTCTGGGTGTACCGCAGTATAGCCAAGGATAGAATTTGGCACAGCGAATTTAGAAAATAATTAAGGCCATCTCACAAGTCACCACGCAGCATGGCAGCACAAGAATTTCTCAAAAGGAGCAGCTCAAAACTGCACAAGCAGAGGCTGATGCGGACCACTGTGGAGGCGTATTGGCACAGGAGAAAGAAGCCTCAGTCATTCCAACCCACATCCTTAACCAGCTGTGATCACTATTATTTGCTCAGTCCTATGGGAACTAAATCAGAACAGATTTTTCTTTTAAATGGGCAGTGTTGGCTTGCCTGTCTTAACTCCTGATAGAATTACAGCAACATAAACAGGGGAGTTACTATCACCATTCTCTTTTTCAGAGAATGTTTGGTGGACATTTTCTAGCTGAATGTTACTGACTTATATTAAGAGGGGAAAAAGAAATGCCACCTTGAAGTATTATACACATGATGTTAAATTTTTATTAGGAATTAATGATATCTACTGAATCACATTTTTCTGGTGAAGGTTTTCCTGCTGATGTACTACAACACCCATTCTCAGCTCTGCAGGTCATGGCAGACTGACTCGATAACATTACTTGGATGGAAACTTCAAATATCATACCTGGTAAGTTCCTTGGTCCAATCTAAATCAACCTTTTTCCCCTATTAGATAACTTTTATGTAGTACTTGCCACATTGCTCAACTCATTGAGCCAACTAGGAGGATTTCATTTAAACAGAAGGTAAATATAACCGCATTACAAACATTGCATCAGCTCTTGGCACTTTTGTTTTAATGGATGGAGCTAAAAATTGCAGACAGTACAAGACTAAGCTTACACAGAGATTTTTAGTTTGCAGAGTAAACAGTTTGTAATGTTAACCAGAAATCCTAAGTTATACATGAGACACAGCCCCTAACCTATCCCAAGTATGCCAGCTGTTAGTTTGTCTCAAGTTCCTCACAGTTCTCAATAAATTTTTCTCTCATTGCAATGCTACTTACTAAATTGCTCATTTCCTCTTACAGAGTGCAATTCAATATATTATCAGGAAAGACATTTGGGCCATCGGTTTCTAACCTTCTGCCACATCCGAATATTTTCTGGCTCCACTAGTCTTCAAATCCCACAAGAAATTTGTTCCCCCTGAGGATTACTTTATATAATAAACTCTCAGGAGGTATTTCAAAAGCTTTGAAATCCCTGGTAAATCCAGTTTTAATCCATTATTACACTGGCATAGAAGTAATTTCTGTACAGTAGAAAGTCATAGGTTTCCTCTGCAAACGTTCAGCTGGTTAGTCTTCCATGCTGGATTCACTTAAGTGGATTCATCTATTTGTTTCAATGGTTTTACCTCCAAGCTTTCAGGATCATCCCTTTTTCTTTTCTTTAAAGAAAAAAACCACAAAACTCCCTGCTTTTCTTTATAGCGGCCAATTAAACAGCTATGAAAAAACACATTAGCAAAACAACCAATTTCCTCAGACTATCAAAAAGACTTGTTGATCCTTACCAAAACCACAGCTGGTCGTTTGTCCAGTACCTTAGTCTGACATCCATGCAGAAAGGTCCAAAAAAAGGACATGATAACTTCTAGAATTAAGACTAGTGCAAAGTAATCATTTAGACCACCTGAAGTGTACATTTTTCACCAAGTGAAGAAGCTAATTACTGATATTCTAGCTGACTCACCAGTTCTCATTTCCTGCAACTCAGAGATTTAAATAAATTTAGTGTCTCCTGTTATCTTATTCTGAAGTTCTCTCTTCACCCCAATTTCAAGTGTCTACACTACAGTTTGAAACTATTCTTAATAGGCTCCGTCTCATTTTTTTGAAATAGAATGCCATTTTTACCCTCAAAGTTTATATTTATTTGCTAGTCATCACAGCAGTCACTCTCAGCTTGTACTTCAATCTCCAAAGATGCCACCAAGTGTAGCAATAGTTGAATGACTTGCTCCAATATATAAGCTACACTTTCTGATCTAAAGTACAAATGGCACTATAGTTTTCTGCATACAGCCTCATCTTAATTCTTCCACTGAAACCAATGGCAAGATATACATGTACTTCAGTAAAAGGGCAGATCTCTGACACGCTTTCAACTCACTAATTCCATCTATCAAAACTGTCATAATTTAAGCAGGTATGAAACATTTTGGAGGGATTACACATTTTAGTCATTAACAGACAACGAATACTGGGAGATGTTCTCAGCAAAAACAGGAATAAAAATTAAAATTCTGTATTAAATGTCTTGGAACAATATAAGATATTGAGACTTGATTAGAGTGTTAGGCAATTACAGCACAGCATTTCAGATAGCCAAGAGGTAAAGTGAAAACTTCAGTCATGTTTTCAGAACCTGAATGCAGTTTTCAGTACTGGGATGACTTCAAAAGGAAACAGATTTTTCCACAGGCAAGGCTTATCCCTTCTGCTCCAAGAGTTCGCAGTTGAAACAGGATGTAAATACCTTGGTTAGAAGGGACTCAAACTAAAATATACTTGAGCAGTTCTCTCAGGTTCTGATCCTGTTCTAAATGAACCAGACAAATGAACTTCCCCCTGAACTCAGCATGATCAGGATCAGTGTCAAATTATTAACAAGCATTTTCTCAGTAGGTTTATCTATCTGTGAAAAATAATTACTCCTCACAGCCTTGCAAACAAACAAGCTTTAACACTGAGTTAACTAGAATATTCACAAACTCATGCAAACAGGCTAGCCTTCTAAGCATGCAGACACAATTAAGCTTTCAGTTTTCCCATTAATCTTTATTACAGAAATCTAGTCCAGGATTGTACTCCTATTCCTCCTAGCTTAATACTTCAAATTCTGCTCTTGCTGCCAGAGTTATCTGTGTTGCGGACAGCTCCAAGAGTCAACATTCTTCTGACATGGATTTTGGGATAAAGATTTCCCTAGGATCCACGTCCTGTTCATTTCTAGAACCCAGTTTAAATGGCCAGGTGCATTTCTGGCAAACTGGGATGATTTTCAGTTGACTTTTCACCTGAGAATTCCAATAAAGAACTGAAGGAAGGGAATTTGGATCCCATCCTCCACATACGCATGCACACAAACGCACAACCCGGGTTCCTGTCAGGCTCTGGACACGAGAATTTTTAAGCCCCTGGCAATAATACTGCAATTCCAGGTGTGTATTAGTTTCATCAAAATTATACGCTGTGTGACAGATATTCATTGTACTTCTACTGCCACTAGATATGCTGCTTGGTGTCACTTATTCCCTTACTCCTTCAGCTGTCTCACAATACCAAACTAAGCATTAAAGAAATGCCTTGCTTGTCAGAAGATAATTCAGAGTATTCTCTTGAAAAACATGTGTGTCTGTGCACATCATACAGTTTCGAGTTGCTGATATTTCCCTAAAGTAATTAAAGCCTTCAGATCTCTCTGTGCAAGAAAACTACGCTGAGAACTTTATGTTTTGCAGATACATCCCCCCAAATCTTTAAAGTATTTGTGAAATAACTGCTCAGAACTATTTTCTGCTCCGTGCAGAAGACAGTGCACGAATCAGCAGGATACTTTAACCTAAACCATTTTTGCTTAAGAAAGCAACTGAAAAGGAAAACCAAGTGCCACTTTTGTTTTACAGATTGCACTCAACCAGACAGCTTTGGAGATAAAAATCACAGGAAAAATAGCATAATTAAGATTTCTTCCTCCAGTAGTTGTATACAACATAAAATGTATCATTACAAGATCTTATTTGTTAGCATTACCTAAGCTTGCAACACAGTCCAGGGCAGTTACTTAAATATGTAGCAGCACTAACCCTAAAAACATCTGTCAGATCTTACACAACTTCTCCCCTTCTAGAGACTACTTTCACTTTCATTGACTACTACTAGTGTTAACTCCACGTGCACTAGAGCAGGGTCAACATACATACTCCATCCACAGGCACCACAATGGCACGCCATTCACAGGTGAAGATTAATAAAGACCAAATTAGAAAATTTATACCTCTGAAAAACAACTGTTTAAATAATCTAAACATTTGTGACAGGTAGGCAACAGTATTTTTACTTTGGAGGTTCTACTGACACTTAATCAGAGTAAAGCTACATAACTTGCTCACGATTTTGTCATTCACAGAACACTGTTATATTAAACTCGCCGTGATGAGTGATCTCATGAAACCCATAATATTTTCCTTTAAATGAGAGTGTATGTACTGTATTGCCAGGGTAATCAATTTATCAAGAACAATGGTATCGGATGCTGGGTAGCCTGAGTATTTCTCAAGCTATCAAAATTTCTCAAAAAAAAAAAAAAAAAAAAAAAATACAAAGACATTTAGATTGCATTCTCCAGTTATTTGATAAAGCACCGAGATGAACTGCAACACAGAACCTGAATACTGTGTCTGTCACTAATCCTTCAAGTTCAGCATCTTATTTGTGTGAGTGATCTGTGATAACTTAAGAGGACAGCAGTGCTGTAAGCACACACACAGAGTGCAGCGCTGTTCAGCATGCAGAGCCATTCCCTTCCCAGCTCGGGACTGTAAGGTACAGAGGAGAATATGCTACATTAAAACAAATGCTTTGTCTAAAAGAACAGTAAAAAGTGTTACAGCTTAAGACATAGTCCCTCATAATGCTCTGCTCAGAATGGCTCTATAAACATACCATTTTCAGTGGCTGAGTAAGAAACGTACCAGAGATGGACCACTACGGATTGTAAAAACTACATTTAAAAAAAACAAAAACAAACTCTTTTCCATTTGTTTAGTCTTCCCTGCTAATTTTAGTATTCAGAGCACCATGACATGAGCCAGAGGAATGGAATTTGAGCAGTCCTCCCGTCTGACAATTTCCTTTACAGGTTTGCCTTCTTATACTGTAAGGAAGAATCCAATTTCCAAAACTACAGGCAGTTCATTTAAAACACATCTTTCCATTTTGAACACATACCACTTGCAGCTTGTGCTCTGAGGACACACAATTATGTTTCACCCTCTTAAGGCAAAGGCTCAGCATATTCCATTGAAAACAGGTAACATGCCCTAGGTTTACAATTGCAACATAGATATCTTTATGAAATTTTGATTACACGGTGCTGTAGATACCACATGCTAAGTGTAACCCTTCCTCCAAAAAAGAAAAAGCTTTATGAATCCTATCTTATTTTTCTTTTCTTCTAAAATAGCGTATCCAGTATTAGACCATCTTCATTTAAAACAGTTCAAGATTTCTTTAGTCAGTGTATTCATGACAATGCATAAACGAATTAACAAGAAGGTAATTTGTCCCATTTGCATCAGTTTATATTTTGTATTCACACAGACATAGTTCAAGGGAACTAATTTGGAAGAACAGCAGAGTGTAATTTCTTCCTGTTCACAGAATTGGTTAGACTCAGCATGCAACCATTTCCCTTCGGTTTTCTAAGTGCCGTGTTTCCAAAGAGTATACCCTTAATCTTCATGGAATTCTCTGGGTCATTAACATACTTATTTTTCCCTCTAATATATTTCTATTACGCATCAGCATAAAAGATTGTTTTAACCACTTGCTATTTAGGAAACTGTCAAACAAGCCTATTTCATACACAATGATGCTATCAAACACCAAGAAGCAGCTAAAATTCCATATGGCATCAAGTTGTGAAATATTTTGTTGTTTTACAGAAATACAAAATAAAAGCCTGGACAGCTAAACTGCCACATTAAGAGCAGCACAGCATGTTTCCAAGTATTTTGGCCAGCACTGTGACAGCACCAAAACTAAGGACACGGACCACAAACTGCAGCCATGTCAATGAAAGCAAAACACTGTTTTTAAATACAGCATCCACACTCCGTACAACTCCAGGCACCTTTGAACTACATTTAGTACTACGGGTACAATTTTCAAGTGCCTGTTCCTCGTTCATTCCTGCATTCTCAAGCATGTATGCTTGCTGCGTGACAGGGTTTCACATACTCAACCACACGATTTTACAACAAGAGTCTCAAGCATGCTCATAGTATACATTAAAACGTGAAGCAGTACATACCTGCAACTTTGAAATAAGGGTGAATTTTAATTACCCATCAAACTCTTGAAGATGCTATTATTACTACAGTGATGTTTAAGATGCACTAACACCAAGCTACAATCTTCAGTTTTCCCTCCTCAACATGGTGCAACCGAGCATCGTGTGCAGCGTGACATGGGAATATCCAGACAGGAATATCCCCAGGGAAAGGCAGGGCTGGACACCCAGTTACCACGGGAGCTGCTGGGCAGTTAGCAAGCACCCCCACAGAGCCCACTCGCTCATCTTTCCCACACAAAACACCCCCCAAAAACCCCAAAGTTTTCACAAACATTTAAGCAACACATTTCACATCAAATTTGCCAGTTCTCAGCTGTTACAGCTCAGACCATGCCCAGCACCTTGTTGAAACTCACAGCTTTCAGTACACGAAGCCGCAGTGAAAGCGGGGCCGAGGCACCTCATGCCAAGGTGCTAGCAGTGGCAGGGCGCGGTTTCTAGGGCTCATTCCTCATGCCGTGGCTGTTTAGTTACGGCAGCCAGCAAGAACGTGTGAAGCAACACTTACTTTGCTCGGGCTGAGGCGGCCACAGGAAAAAAATCACAAACTAGTTTTGGCCTCGAGCCTATCAATCCACAACCAAGAGCGACTCCATCACCTACTGCAGGAGTGAAGCAATGAAATCAATTCTGTTGCTGCCTCCTCAGGCAATCTTCCACCAGCTCCTTAAAAATCAACATTTTCCTGATAAATATAAATATTGAGAGAACAGTTCTTCCTTCAAAGCAAAGACAGCGTGAACATTAAGGTCAACCTGAAATTAATCCTACTAAGTTTAAATTTCCGCAGTGTGAGACTGTATTTTTTACTTCCGACAAAGCATATAGAAACTGACATGCCATATTTGACAAGCAACTAATTAGTCTGGTATTTTCTCTTTAGAATCAGCAAGCCTGTAATGCTTTCAAATAAAATAGTACAAGAAATCTTATACTGAGCAGTTGCAGAACATCACGTTTTACAGAAACTCTTCTAAGGCTGGGTAATCAGTTATCAACCTTGAAACCTTCAAACTTAAGGTGTTTTAGGCTTATTATACAGGGAAAAAAATCACAAGAAAAACAAATTCTATTCAGCTACTGAGAATCACAGCAGATTTGCTACTCTTTGAAGATACACTACCAGAGAATACCAGAGAATTTGTTGCTGAGACAAGTTTTAAATAAGCTAAGGATCTGAAGGTCACCTCCAACACCATAAAATTAAGAATTTCCTTTCTTTCACAAACCAGTAGACACTTCCCTGATGTTTTCTTGTCCTGATACCTCAACTTCATTGGGGATTTTCCCCTTCCTGCCCTGCAAATGTCCCAAAATTGCAAGCAGATATAGAAGGTGTGTGAGGAAAACAAGTCGTCCATCTTCCTCAGAGTGTCCAACCAGTGCAGTTTCCCCAACTAAAAGCAGATGCAACAGATTGTGTTCCCTAATTAATGGAGAGACATGTCCTTAGCGTTCTCAAGTCTGAACTGCTCAAACATATTACCCCACCACATAGCGTAGCAGCATGTTTAGTCTTTTGTCACAGGCTTTGGGAAGAGCTTATACTTTCACAGTACTTATTGAAGTATGTGCTGATGCATATGTTTTTGAAGAAACATGGATTTATCTTGTTCTGTTCATATAGATTTTCTTCTATTTAATGAATAAGTCATTAGGACAACAATAGCCAAGTCCTATTAGAGTCACACAAGGCCTTTCGAGGCTGATATTGTCCAATCTCAAAATACTAACTCATAAGTTTTATTTGTGATTTTCTTTGGGGCTTTTGCCTCACAATGCATCCAGATGCTACAAATAACGCCTTGTTAATACATGCAGCATAGACATGTACATTGATTTTTCTATGCTGAATAATGAAATAGAAAAGAAAAAAATCCAGAATTTCTTATGTCTCACTTGAATCTTCATTCAAAGCGGCCACAGCAGCTTTTATTTACAGCAGCTGTTTGACCTTGCTAGTTTGCACCTGCTGGAACAGTGTCCCAGAGATTCCTTCACAAATTAGGGGATATAGAGCAATCACTATGCTCCAAATTCTGTGTTTATGTGCCTCTTCCCTACTTACCGGTATGTGCTACTAGGACCATTCACAGAGCTCAAGGAGGACTTAAAACACACTCGTATCTGTTGAAAATCCAATTACAAAGTTACTCCCCAGTACTAACATGCTACCAGAGGATGCAGATTTCTAAACCAAGGGTCAGTCTTAGAGCTTCACTTATTAAAATGCAAGCTAGTTTCAGGAGCTGAGCAAAACATTTCAGTGAATATTGTGCCAAGTTCAAAGAACCAAGAACTCTAATACAATAATTAAAAAGGATGTGATAATACACCACAAATGATTCAAACACCTCAGTAGTTCAGCTGCTTCTGCCATTCATATGCCAGCTGCCTTTTGTGCCCCTTAAGGCCAGAAAGGTCTTTGTCCTTATTGCCACATCATCAAAAAAACAAACATGAAACTGTAACTCCATGGAAGATTTAATCTCAGCAGTGGTGATCCTATGCTTGGCAAAATGAATAAATCACTGATATCCTTATACTTTCCTGATATGAAGTATCTCCCAAAGAGGAAAAGTAGTCCACAGGAAAATGTATAAGCATTGGAAACACTCAGCACTTCACACTAGCATTCCATGCGGGATCAGCTTTCCGTGCCATACTGCTCTACAAACCCATGTAATGAACGTGACAGCAAATGCTTTGCATTACTGTTTTTCTGCTCACACGGAGGCAGGATCTTGGAGAAGTAATGTAAGTGGCTAAGCTGGCATTAACTAGATTCTTTTTTCCCCACCAGGCCATCTGTTGAAGAAAAGATCATGGAGATCAGTGCCTCAGCTCCTTGTGAAATG
Organism: Phaethon lepturus; assembly: GCF_000687285.1. Classification (NCBI taxonomy): domain Eukaryota; kingdom Metazoa; phylum Chordata; class Aves; order Phaethontiformes; family Phaethontidae; genus Phaethon; species Phaethon lepturus. Next base: position 94,207 of record NW_010520021.1, read on the forward strand.
CTGGCAGAGGGGTATGGATGCCAGTTGAACTCCTGACACAGCGATTCAGATAAATGAAACAAAAAAGGTTGTTGTGGGGGCATGGGGGGGACTTACACAAGCTCGTAAGTCACCACCACGAGAAGGAGCTGAGCAAAACCTTGTATGAGTGGTCTACCCAGTAACATGGACACTTCTTATTTATGAATTATTCACCAACCTAGCTTGACAACTATGAATTTGTTTAGGCTCTGTAATAGTATGAATCCTGTATCTGGCATTTTTCTTCTGATGAGTTACTCACTGTTCATTTTTGCTCATCACAACATGTGCCTCTAGGCAACAAAAGCACTGTTTCTATTCCTGGATTGGATCACTGAGCCTTTTACTAGCAAGGAACAACAGCTTCCACAACAAATAGCAAATATCAGACAGATTTTTTCAACCAGGCACTGGAATTCTCAACAAACAGCCATTTGCCCAAATTTCTAAGCTTCCCACCTCCTAAAAACAGGAACCCACTCACATTGTGACTAATTTCACAATATTTCTCTTGCTTTCTCCAATTTGGTTTTTATTTGGCCTTGACCAAGCTTAACATCCTTAGAAATGCATGAGAATCATCAGCCCATCTGAGTCTGCCAGGAATTTCAGAGGGAGCCCTCATACAGATTTTGAATGGTCTGTAGCAGCTTTGGGGGCTGGAGAAGTATTTGCAGAAAAGACCTGTTTTCCCAACTTCTGAACCAATCTTTTCCTTTACTGGCAGAAACACACACCAATCTTGTCTTAGAGATAGTATTAATCTGAAAAAAACCCATATAACCACTGATGCACAGGTAAGAAAGACACAGCAACCATATTTCCAATGTACTATGTGAACAGCAGTGCCTTTGAATAATTTTGATTTTTTAAACAATTAAGAAAATTAATGTTTATTTTGCTTTTTAAATGTTTTGCATTTGGAAGATACAGTATCAATGACTTGAAAAGTATTTGTGTTTTAATGGATTTTGGGTCTGAAATACTGATAGCTTATTTACTGCTTAATTCCAAACTTATTTTAAGGAACATTCTAAGCTGGAGGCCTCAAGCACACTATTGAGCACACTGCTCATCTCAAGTACTCCTTTAGCCTTTCGATCTGTTCTGATCCTTTTGCACCAACGTAGCCCATGTCATCACTCAAAGGAGCACAAGTGTCCTGACTGCTAAGACCCTTTGTATTTTTTTCCCCTAAGGAGACATGTTCTTGCCACTTCCTGGAATATGAAAAGAAGCTTGCCCACTATCTTGGCAATAAGACGTAATAGTTTATGACTTAAGCTGAGATCCTACACAAATACGCTTGCAAGTCATCAAAATGGGTATCTGTATTTCTGTAACAGACCTCACAGGGACAATCAGAAGTAGTTGTGCCTTGCTATCCTTGGGGATTTTGGACAACAACATGTCTATACTGTGAGCATCTCCACCAGCACCATCTCACAATGACATGAAAAACATTTACATTGTCAGGTCATAAAAGAGCAACTAGGCATGGAAACACAAATGTTTGCTGTAATAGCTATTGAAAACAACTGCAAGCGTGTATTGAAGATGCTGTTTTAAAATACATGTAAGTTCCTCAAGAATTTTTTTACATTCTAATACACTTCTAAAGAGCTGTTTAAATCTTGAGGACTGTGACATAGCCTGTGCCTTGACAGAGAACACAGCTGAGGAACAGTAAAAAGACTATTAGTTATGTATGTCACTCATCCAAGGTGATTTTTTCCTAGTGTACCACAGATCTTCTGTATGCTTCCAGACAAAACAAACAGCTCTATGCTTGTCTACACCTTTAAACCTTGCATTATACCATGTAATTTTTTAGTTTCTTACATGGTTTAGGGAATTCAACTTCAGCTATGAAGTCACAAACAATGCCTCTGGCAACTTAAGTCCTATTTCTGTAAAACATGTAGGGATATTTGCCTCCTGTAACATTTTCTCCTTCCTCACTTCTGTTTTTTCACTCAGCTTTAATTTTGCTTGTCAATAGCTATGTTTTGGATACCCAATAAAGTGAGATCAAACAGCAACCCCCCCAACAGTAACATAGTTCAATTAAACCTATGAAAGTCCAGTTTGAGTGAAGCAAGACAAATCATACTTGCACATGATAAATTGTGACCCTCTAAAGGTCCTAATTCCCGCTGCCATAAGAGAAATTCAGCCTCTGACGGTCTGAAGTCAAAGACTGAAGTGATTAAGACAAACTACATGCAGTATTTCTACCTTTTGTGCAAAACTGAACAAGTGAACATTGCTCAGACCAGAGTGTCAGAAAAAGTCTCAAGCTAGATTAAAGCATTTTCACTGGAATGTAAAAACCCCGTACAACAACTCCCTACCATTATCTTTTCTCCATGAGCTGCTACATCAGAAAGCATACAATGAGATAACAATGCCCCGCACAGGGCAGTGTTTTTCCACCGAACACTCGAAGTGAGAGAGGCCAGGTAGCACAGTAGTAAGCATTAGTTTCTCAACTAGATATGCAGAATAATTTGCAAGTAAAGACGAAAGAACAGCTGCAAGTAGAGAAGAACTGGCCTCTTACAAGTTATACATTTACCTCCATAACTATTTTCAATGCCATTCCAGGGCACTCGAGATTTTTTTTTTTGCATTTTTTGAGGTATGGGCAAGTGTCCAAAACAATCTCCTTGCCAAGTATGAAAAGGCACTCAGTTATTTACCAAGAGGCAGACTGGGGAAATACAATTGCATCCTTAAGAGTGCCACTGTAGATTTTGGAGATCCAATTTCACCAGTTCAGTCAAGGAAGGCTAGTCAGACATTCCCACAGAGCGAGTTAGCGGTCAAGCTGGAATTCAGAACAACCTACATGGAAATTCGTTAAGTCCCCATATAGTCCTGCCTGTTCCATCCCTCCTCTGCAGAAAATATCTGTATATATAGTCATAGTACACTCATGCATAATAGAGTACTTCAACAACTGGAAATAACCACAATGAAAAGAAACAAATTGCATAAAACACCATTAAGTACCAAGTAACTGTCTGACCTATGTGATCTCAATAAATAATTTGTGTTTAGACAGGATTTTCTGGGGACATGAAAGGAAATACTCCTTCCTTTACTAGTTGTCTACAGACCTTCTCTGACCAAATGCAAGTTTAAGCTAGCTTGTCTTCTGGCTATTTATTAATAAAAATAATTACTTTTAAATTACAAGTATCCATTTTGGTCATTGCTCAAATTATCTCCAATTTGCAGAGTTATTAACTTTTTTTTTTTTTTAAAGTACATTACAAACAGACAGAAGACATAAAATTAAAACAGTGCGGGGCACAGACTGAACACAAGCCAGTGATTTCTCCTGGCAATTCCAAGCAAATTATTTTACCCAAATATTTAAATTTGCTTTGTTGATCTATCTCAGTGTTCCGCTAATTCCACATTTTTAACTTTTCCTCACCTTATTTACTTTCTACCTAGATTCCCTCATGCAGCTTGCTTTCAGCTCTCGTATTGTAGCTGAGTTCACTGATGATACCTACCCCTATGTTGAAGTAGAAGTTATTTAAATCTTTTGCAACATTTAGAGTGTGCTAAGATATTATGACCTTTGAAAAGCTCCATAAGTAAGGAAGGCAAGTTACAGAATGGGAAAAATTACTGTTCTTTTCTTGGGAAAACAATTGCCAAATTAAATTGTCAACTGCTGCAAACTGGCCAGGCTCTAAGAAAGCCAGGAGCTAAGAGATACACTGAAAGCATCGTGGGAGAATCTAGCCTGTTGGTTAAGAGATAAATTGGAAAGAAAAACAAACACAATCCAGAAAACCACAAAATAAAGCCCCCATACAACCAGAAGAGCCCACAAAGCTCCATTTAGCTTCACTTTAGCATAAGGACACAATGTTGCTTTTGTTATTTGCAAAAATCATAAAGAAAGCAGAAAGCTTTAGTATTTCCCAGGTACAGTTCTTTCCTTTCTAATGGCAGTTCAGACCTCATCCTGTTAGACCTCAAACAGTAAAGAGAAACACCAAAGTTTGTTATATCTTTGCCCTGTGGCAGTAAACAACCCATTTCTCCCCTAAAAATTATTCTCAAGACCCACAATTTCATCCTTGATTTTACCATTTCACTTCACTGATGACTAAGAGTTTCTGAATGACCATCTCCACCTTAAACAATCCTTAAATGTTTACTTTTTGCTTGCAATAAATAGTTTGGAAATATGTTAAATAAAGTTTTGTTTAATGAAAAAAATCAATATTTATGACTATGTTCTTTTTACTGTTTACCAGGATACTTAAGTTAATTCTTATGCACCAAGACAAACAAATATCATTGTTTCAGAACAAAGCAATGTCTTCACAGCCTGAAAAACATCATCTGTACAAGTGAAGTGTTGAAAAATTTGACGGGTAAACAATAAGCATCTAGACAAGCTAGTGAGCAGAATGTCTCTTAGTCAAACCAGCACCAAAAATCCACAAAATACGCCTATGCAATTGTTCAGTGAGAACACACAGGCTGGCCAAATGTAACATTTAGGATATACAGAGTGTACCAAATGCATTGTTTTGACTATGACTGCAGTCTAAATGGATGCATAATATATAATTAAAGCAATCAATTAAAAAGGTAGCAGAGAAAAACACAATAGTACCATATATGATACTGTGTGTGCTGAAGCAAGGAAACTCATACAAAAAGGAAAGTTGGTTTGGGTTCTTTGTGTTCAAGCCTACTGTATATTATTTTGTCACTAGTATAGTGTTGTGTATCATACTTCCTTAATAAAATAATGTAAGCAAACTCAATGTGGTTGGGAAAGGCCGAGTAAAACAACCGAACTAAAGCACATACTGGAGCACTGTCACTACCAAGTGAACCCATAATCACTGAAGAGCTGGGACTGACGAGTAGGACAGCTAGAAATTAACTTCAGGCAATAAAATTTCAGTTTTAATCTCATTTATCTTAAATTAAAAAGGAGTATGTTTCCCTAAAAACTTTTATTGTACTGCAGAATGAGTCCTTCTGCAGCTTTTTCAGAAAGATTACAGGTAGTTGTTAGAAAAGTTCAGTGCTTAGCATCACAGCTATTGCACAAGGCTCAAGCAATCTGGAGGGTTTATAAAAGTATAGCTGCAGAAGCACGTTTTTGACTGAGATGCCTGTGCCTTCAGAAAAGCTTCGACTAAGAAAATGTAAAGAATGCTACACCTCTAGAACGATGACATGGAGACTTCTAGATCCGGTACAACAGCAACATCAAAGCAGTGTTCATTTTTCCAGTATAACTGCAGTCTCTCTCCCCTCTTCTTCCACTCTTTAGCCTGGATTTTCATTAGCGATCCCAGTAGCCACACAAACCTTCAAATCTCCATTCTCCAACACTATTCCAACTAAGTGAGAACAGTTCAGATGTACAAAACACTTTTGCAAAGGAAGTTTGGGACGTTTTTATGGAGTAAAAGGCTGGTGGAAAGCCACTTCCCTCTTCCTCCCCATATTGAGAGTTACAGCTTAGCTGATGTTTTAAAAGTACTTCGAGCATTTACCCTACTCTTCTCCTTGAAAGTCTCTATTTGATGTATTTCTCTTTCTTCCAAGGAATTGTGACTAATGTGCATAGCCCTCTCTCACTTCTGGTTCACAATGCCTAATGTTCTTAAATATATCACCAGCTCAGATATTCCTGTAGGATCTGCCCATTTTATTCCCAGCAGAACATCTTTATTCAATGCGGCCCCCGTTAACCGCTTTGCCCACCTCTATTTTCTAAAGGCTATTAAACCTATATTTTTCCAACCTCCCTTAATACTTTTAGACTCACAGGACCCCAGATCATTCCAGTTTGACCTTTGCTGTATCCTCACCTCTTTTCTAACAGCCTTTCTGTAATAGGGTGAGTTCCACGTAATGCAGCCAGCCCAGCAGCCCTGAAGAGACAGTTAGAATTTTCACTCCTTCATTCCAGAATTTGCTTGCTTTTTATTGCACTTTTAATGCTGCTGAACAATGCATTAAAGGCATCAGCTTTATCCTTTATAACCCTTTTTTCTATTACAGCTTTTTTTTTTCAACTGTATGATTACTTATATTCTTCTTGTTTTCAGCTTTTACAGCTTCATTGCCTTACATTTATCTAGAACTCCCAAATCGTATATTGTCCTAACCTCTAGGCTGGAACAAGCTCTAATCATTTTTATACCTTTGATTATAAATAACCTTTACACAAAACCTTAAGTCTGTGTTTTCAGCATCTTGCTACAGACTTCCCAGTCACACCCCTGTAACAAATTCCACAGGCCAATTCTAGGAGTTATCATTTTCACAATTTGCTATGTAGCAAAGAGATAAAATGCATACTTAAGCCCAGCTCACACACTGATTTCAGATCTTCAATGGATTCCTCCTCCATAAATATTTTTAATTAGTTTCTTTAATGTATACTAATATTGACTGTCATTCTGGAGGATGATGCAATTCCTTCCCCTACTTCAGATTATGCTCATTATTCTTTTATCTCCACTTTTACACAAAAACTACTCTAATTTTTGGCCATAAGTCAAAGCAAACATTGAGTCTATCATTATAAGAAATAATTAAGGGTGGAAGGTAGAAACAGGGTGCTTTTGTTTAAGATTTCTCTTATTTAAGATTTATTTTGCAAACATATAAATAACAATCCAGTGGAATTTGGCAGATAATGAAGAAATATATTTGATCTCTCCAATAGGTAATACATATCTCAGATAATAAGATCTCTCTGGAGTGGTAACTACAAAAATTTGGGTTTGATGCCCAGGTTACTTCAGCAAATGAGAGTTGTGCTAGTCCTCAAAAGGAACAAGATATAGATGAACTATCTAGACAAGTTCTATTTCAGGAGTTACTTTTTTTTTTTTCCCCCTTTTTTTGCTTGACGGTATTTCTTTTAGCAAGACACTGAAAGGAAGATGAGAATTGCTCATCACTTTGAATAATAAATGGCAACGCTCACTTTAAACATTCCACTGCCAGATGTAGGTCCCAAAATTTTCAGACTATTTCCTTGCACAGAACAAGAAACTTAATACAGTTATCTGTATAACTGTAGCAATCAATGGAGGTAGTAGCAGTTTTTCTTAGGAAAAATTAAAAAAAGTCATCTGAGCAGCAAACCTGGATCTATGCAACAAAACTCCCACTTTCTCAGATGTTTTCAGAATAACAATCACCTGATATCACCCTGCTCTTCAAACATTTTTTCAGGGTTGTGTCAGGACATGAAAAGTAAAGAGAGTTTACAAATCACAACATACATAGAAATATCTGTGAGTACTACAAATTGGAAAAATCATTCTGAAGACATTAGAATGAAACAATCCTGATAACTTATTTTTCACTTCGCAGTCCAAACCCCAAACCGGTCACAAAGCAACTACAAAAGGCAGAATGATTCTGTGGAGGCAGCAGCTTTCTCCCACATTTGCCTGATCCAGTCGAGGTGAATTCCTTTGTTGCAGAGAAGTTACACAAGAATCCCTCAGATTTTTATTGTTTCAGAAATCAGTATTCACATTTCAAAAATCCACTTTACTCTTCTCATTGATCAAATAATGATTTTGTTTTAAAACACTAGAAAATGAAAATAAAATTGTTCTGCATCTTCAAGTTTACTACAAGTACAGTATCTCCTGTCTGAAGGAGGGAGAGAGATCAAAGCTTCTGACTTGTATTCTAAGTTATAGCTACAAATGCAATTTTTCTTTAAAAAAAAAGCTCCAAACCCAGAGATATATGGTATATACCAAAGAAGGCATTTAAAGGGAAATAACATAAATTGTCTGAATTGGAAAACAGGTCACAGTCTCCTGTTATGTACTGGACCGTTAATGCTCCATACAGATGAGAAGCAGGCCAGGTCCCTCCTGTACATCTGTGCCACTGTGCTGTCCCCAGGAGGACTCCATTGCCTTTCCAATATACAAGAAACCATACGTGACTTTAGCAACAAGTTAAAAAACAAACAAGTCTTTAAATGTCAAACCACAGTAATCACAAGTGCTTTAAAAAAAAAAAAACTCTCCAAAAACTGAGAGTATTGCAAATGAGAGACTAATTCAGGATAATTGCCATCTGGTTTAACATTTGAAAGCTGTGCCTCCTGCATCCCAGACTCATGTTATTTTCAGGGGAGACATCTCATTCGGGCAGGAAAGAAAAACAACTGGGTGACAGTCACAACAGTTAACTCAACTGGGCTCAGGGGCTTTAAATGCTGGTAACAACTACTGGGACTAAAAAGAGTAAGTGCTGAATTCAGAGCTTAATGGGTGTCCCAAGCAGTTTCAGATTTCTGCCACCACTTGAAGTGACACAGGCAACGCACAAGCCTGCAAGGGAGATGATCCTCTGCGCCAAGCAGAAGTACCACTTCCATTTCACTCCCTCCTGCCCCACTTCTCCCTCAAGAGCAATAGCAGAGGAACCAAGGGAATACGAAGCAAATTTACAACAGAGCTAGCTTGCAAAGTACTGCAGGGTAATTTCAGAACCATCACAAACATGTCAAATCATACTAATCTTACAGCAGCGAGAGGGGTAGAGCTGGCACGCTGTTATCCAGGGCACCTTCATTTAGCACCTTGTTACTTCTAGGCTCATCTGCTCTTTTGTCTTGATTTTACACAGAAAAAAAATATTTCGGGGGGCGGGGGGGAAGTATTTCAGGGGAAAAAAAAAAAAAGCCAAACAACCCTCAACTTTTTTTTACTAGATAAGCAACCAGTCCTGCAGTACAAAGTATTTACTTTTTCATTCCCAAATAGAATTGGCTACAGGGAAATTATTTAAGCCTCAGTGAACCAGCGAGCATCAGTTATGATCTTTTTCCAAACGCTGTCCAATCCTTTATTGTTTATTCAGCTTCTGATACTTTCTGTTTATCTACTGATATGCTTTAGAGGGTCTTGTTGTGGTTTGTTAAGCACCCTGGAACTGGGTTACTGCTGCCATCAGCAGGGTCTCTGCTTCATTAAATCCACAGGCTCCTAGATCCCAATTTGCCAATTCACTCAGGTCACAAAGTCAGCACCTTTTCCATTTGTATGTGAAACTTGGAAATGCCCGAAGGAACCCACACATCAGAAACTTGTCCAAGCGTTCGCTCCCATGATTCAACCCACTTCCAGTATGTTTTTCTACAGAATTCAACAGAATCAAACAGATCTCATTGTACATATTAATTTAACAAGTTACACGCTGCCAGTGAGGATATACCAGAGTAGAGAGAAGGAAATCTGCAGAAACTATCGCCCGGATTCACCCTGGCTCACACGGTGCGGCTGCAGTAACTGATTATCATCCCCTCCCCACTCCCAGCTCAGGCGCACAAGGCTCTGGAAAGAAAGGCCCATCATTAGAGAGAGACTAATTTCACTCGTATGTACAGAGGATTAGATTCTTGTCACGTGTTATTTCTTTTTTTCTTTAATACTTGTTTATACCTTACAAATGGTCTATTGATATTACAGACTAATAACCTATGCAACTTAATAATATACCACTAAAGTACAAGAAAGAAAAAAACACATCTCCACCTTTTTAGATTTTGTTTTCAGGATATTAGGAGGAAACCTTTTGTGCTTAAGGTTCATTGGGAGTGGGTTCTGACCCCAACTCTCAAATAATTTTTTTCAAGGATGCTGACAATTTACAAAAGGCAAGCGACTTAATTTCTTACCTCAGTTACCAGCTACAACAGGAACAATGTATATTTGCTCATTTGCTTGCTTTTAATTAGCCTATATTAGCAATGATATCATAAACAGGAAATCGATTGCTGGCTCTCAAAAACTTCATTTAGATAAACCAAAAAAATCTTCCTAACGTTTTATTCCCCTTTTAATTATTAAGGCTGAAGCATTAGAAGGCTCTCCTACTATGCCAAACCCCTCAAAAGTTGCTTCTCTCTTTAGGATTGGAAAAATCTTTCTAAGTTCTAATTGATAACTATTTTTTCTAAATTGCTACTGCAGAATAAGAGGGGAAAAGACTAAAAATCCTGTTATTAAGCAGTTAGACACAGAAGATGCATCTCTGCTAAGAGAAAGAAAAGCATTTGAACATGCCTGGCAGCTCCAGTCCTCTTTTCAAAGGTGCCCCAGTTCTGCTTCAGCAACAGAGGATTTGCTCAAAACCACAGCTACCTCATGGTCTGGTTTCCTTCCCCCAGAGCTAGGGAAATTGGTGGGAGTGCCCAGTCTCACCTTGACATACAGAATAGGATATACAGGGACTCTGCACCTCACTGTATAGACAAAGTTTGTGTGTGATGGTATGTCTTCTATAATATAGGTCCTGTGATTAAAACCAAACTCTTGTGCTCTTTATCCGTGTAGGCAGTATGCTGGACATACTGAGCCATATCAAAGGTAGTTTCCTGTAGATACAAAATGGAAAAGATTTAAATCTAAGAGTTATAACTGTCAGAAGTACAAATATATTTTCCATTGAAGCTCAGATGGCTTTAAAAAAAAATCCCTGAATGTCCTATCACATCTGTTCTCAAGGTTCTCTGCTTCTGAAGATTTTTCTTTTTAAAATTTGTCTTGTGAACCTTAAGCCAAGTTGCTAGCGTTGAACTGGAGAGGGGGAGATCCAGCTGCATTTACATTCATATAAAAGGAGTGTCTCCCCTAAATGCACTATAATCCTTAATTTCAAGCTGAACACCTGCTTCTTCACAATCTTAGTGTATTCACCTGTGAACAGAATCATATATTGTTTCCAGGACAGGTCAATATGCAATGAAATTTCATGGCAGTAAATAAAGGAAGCAGGAGTCATCCCCATAGAGGAGTTTCTGCCCTACTAGATATCAAGCAGTTGAATCAGACAACCAAGCGGGGGACTGAGTTTTGATAAGGCAGCAATAGACACACATGCAGAATCTAGATGTTCAACTGCTTTAAATCACTCCTTTTTAGTATGTCCTGCAGCTGAACCCGTGAGAGGACAGGTGCCAACAGGGTTCTGTTCCACCACATCCAAGAAGAGAGGATTGCTCCCACTTACATTCTGTTCTGCTGAAATCTCTCTTAAGATCTTCAGAACATGTTTTTATCTAAAGCACAGGGTCACAAGGTACAGGGTCACAAGGTAAATGGTCACACTTTCTACAAAAAACAGGAGACAAATCTAGTTCCCCATGAAAGAAAACAACAAATTTAGAACTAAAAAATTACTTGTAGTATGTTTATCCTAATCTCTCAACACACAAATGTTTTCAGTGACTTGAGGCAGATTGTTTCGCTAGTAAGAGATACAAACTGTCAGGAAACAACAAAAGGCAATTAGTAAATCACGATCTCTTTTGTAATCACCGATGAAATTTCCAATTTTTTTAATCCCCTATTGCTCATTCCCCCAAACAAGCCAGACATCACCTTGAAAATGAGTGCAATTAATTATGTTAGCTAAAGCTTTTAAAACAGAATGGCTTCTCATTTACATTCCCGGCAGAAATTCAGTAAGAACACACTACTGCAATGTTGATTGACTGTTACTGCAGTTATACCAGTAACCTGAAAAAAACATTTTTAATGTTCATGATGGCATTTTCAGAGCCATATACTTTGAACTGTTATGTATTCTGAAGTAAAGCTGCAGTGAAGAGACTACATAAAAGTTTCTGTGTGTTTAGAGAAGCTGGAACAGTTTCCTTCACTTCTGCACCAAACTCTCCATTTAATTTTAACTTACCAAAAATTAGCTGAATTCTCTTAGATACCTGAACTAATTATAAAGATGTCTATAAAACCTACAGTCTTTCACCCATGCATCTGAACACTTGCCCTCTCTTAGTGCAGCTACAGCTGTATTGGTACAAAGTCACTGCATAGCTTGTTATTTGTGTATAGGGATTTCTTGATTTCACTTTGATATCGATGTAGCAATGGCCAGGCTATTATGTTGTACATGCACGACCCTGACATAAGCTTCTCAGATTTCATATCTGAACTTAATTTAAGAAAGCTTTAAATATATTTATCATCAAGTGAGGTAATAGTTATTGCCTTTACTTTTGGAATAATGAAAAAGTATTCAGGAAAAGCAGGTGGGAAGATTAAGTCTGCTATCTGAAGAGCTAAAAAAAAGGTTAGCATACATCTGTAGGGTGACTAAAAAAACCCTAGCATTGGTCACATATCCTTTTAATTAAAAGTAGTAGGGAAGAATCATTAGGCTGATTTCAGTTTGAACAAAGAGTTAATTTCAGATAGAAACATCAGTGGCTTATCTTTTTCCACAAAAGATGAAGACTGAGTGGAGTCCTTATGAAAGACTTGATGCAATACTTTATCTTTAATATGGAAGGTATGAACCCTTTATTTCAGAGGGAGGATGTTGGTGATTCATCTATTTCTTAAGTTTCTCTCAGACAAAGGGAAATAGAAATCTAAAGAGATAGCTGACAGAATAAGAAGCCAAAATAATTCTCAGTGTATTACCTGTATTGGGAAGGCTCTCACAGAGCAGTGTCTAGATCCAAACGAGAATTTCTGAGCAGTTCACATTTGTCTTTGAACCAATACCAAGATTTTAGATGATCTGTTTTGATCCCTTTGGTTAGAGAGACGTCTAAGGGGTCCAAGTATAACATAGATGCTGCAGACATGTGATGCATTAAATTTAGCAATAGGCCAAACTAGATGTGAAGCTGTAGTCTGGGCTGTGCTCGCCAGGATCTCGCAACAAATGATGAGAAAGTCAGCTTTTTGATTTAAACTACCTGTATGAAGTTATAATATCTTTAAGATTATGTAACAAAGAAAAAGTTAAGCTTCTTGTCCTAACAGACTGCAAATTTATAAAAATGGATGAGAAAACAGAAGAAAGTCTGGAATGCAAGGAATGAGACAGACTAAAGTTAGCGACTTCACGCATTCATAACCTACCAACTTGGGTAAGCAGTTTTTATGTACTGTAGACTATGACCCCCATTCCACATTACCTCATAGGTTATTGGTTCTCACGCTGGGTCTTATTCAGGTTGCAGAACAGAGCAGCAGTGAAATCTTTCAAGCACTAGAACACTGTCTCTTCTCTCAGAATAGTCATGGACTTCTGCTGTACATTTAAGAATATAGGGCAAAATTCCTGTAACTTCACCCCTGGTTAGTTTTATTTTTCCTGAAGACAGGCATGTCTCTGCCAAGCAGCCTGGACCACTACTACATGGAAGATCAATAAATGTAAAGAGAGAGGGCAGATTGCTTATTCTACAGATACTAGCTTAGGTCAGTGAGTTCATCAGCAAGATGAGCTACATTGGTAATCATTACAAAGCTCCAAGATTTTCCAAAATATGTATGACTCATATTATTGTATATGGTTAAAACAGACATCTGCCAACACTATGCACCTTGTACATGTCTATATAGAGTTCATGGGAAGTCAAATGTCACACTGGGAATGCACAGATGGCAGAGATAGCAAACTCCAGTTAATGGAATGTTTGGAGCATCTGAGGCACTGCCTGAAGGAGAAAGGTGGCATGCTGTGAGTGAAGTAAGGAGAGGGGTCAGCA